>NW_010235502.1:0-7094 GCF_000690775.1 Eurypyga helias
GCTAACCCAAACTAACCAAAGGAGTTAACCCCACCACCCTCCCCCTCCACTACCAAAACTTTGGAATGCAAACTCAATACAGTGATATAAAAATTACTTGCTTTCTACACAAAATGGAGCCTGTCTCTTTGAGAACTCCCCCTGCACAAACTTTTTAATGAGATCTAGACAAGTTATTGGACCCCCACTGGGTCCAATGTGTTTTATAATGTACATGATATATTTGCACAGTAATACATGTATATAATTTATAAATAAATACACATATACTGGTGTTGCATGTTCAAAAATTTTTTAGAGATGGGGTGCACAATGAAAAATATGCTGGGGACTGATGCTCTACATGGCAGCCAGAGAACATGACCTCACCTGAAGCCTCTGGCAGAAAGCACCTGGAGAGACCCAATGTCAATCTCTAGGGTTTTGTAACTAGTGGTATAGAGGACCTATAGTCAGAGTATAGGGACCAATGGTATTCATGATAAGAAGTGACAGTTGCCATACTCCCCATTTCCAGCTGAAGTCCTGCCCTGCTGCAGGCATCTATGTGTTCCACTTGCCCTAGAAGACAGTTTCTTTTGCTGGCCACGTGGTCTGTTGTGACTGGCTGGCAGGACCAGATGGGAAAGCTTCTAGTTTACCTGGAAATACATCAGACCAGGAATTACCTTCCCACTACATATACAGGGGACCCGACATTTTGTTCATTTGCCATTTTATGGTAGGGAGCTGCCATTGTGTTAGATTTCATAACCCATGTGGTTTTATACTGCTCTGTGATTGGCTAAAAGCCATTTCTTGACACCATCATAACCATGTGTTCTCAGGCAGCTCTATGGCTGTAAAACCAGCTGCTTTTTCCTGTTTATCCTAGAAGGATGTTGTCATGCTTTAACCTTGGCTATCAAAAAACCAGAATCATATAACGGTTTGCGTTGGAAGGGACCTTAAAGATCATCTAGTTCCAACCCCCCTGACATGGGCAGGGACACAGGCTGGGTGGAGAGTGGATTGAGAGCAGCCCTGAGGAGAAGGACTTGGGGGTACTGGTAGATGAAAAGCTGAACATGAGCCGGCAGTGTGTGCTGGCAGCCCAGAAAGCCAACTGTATCCTGGGCTGTATCCAGAGAAGCATGGCCAGCAGGCTGAGGGAGGGAATTCTGCCCCTGTACTCTGCTCTGGTGAGACCCCACCTGGAGCACTGCATCCAGCTGTGGAGCCCTCAACATCAGAAGGATATTGATCTGTTGGAGTGAGGCCTGGGGAAGGCCACGAAGATGATCAGAGGGCTGGAGCACCTCTCCTATGACGAAAGGCTGCGAGAGTTGGGCTTGTTCAGCCTGGAGAAGAGAAGGCTCCGGGGAGACCTCATTGCAGCCTTCCAGTACCTGAAGGGGGCCTACAAGGAAGCTGGGGGGGACTTCTTACAAGAGCCTGTAGTGATAGGACAAGGGGTAACACGTTTAAACTGAAAACAGGTAGATTTAGAACAGGTATCAAGAAGAAGTTCTTCACAGGGAGGGTGGTGAGGCACTGGAACAGGTTGCCCAGAGAAGCTGTGGATGCCCCATCCCTGGCTGTTATCAAGGCCAGGCTGGATGAGGCTTTGAGCAACCTGGTCTAGTAGAAGGTGTCCCTGCCCATGGCAGGGGGGTTGGAACTAGATGACCTTTAAGGGCCCTTCTAACCCAAACCATTCTATAATTCTATGAAACTTCCTATCTCTTTGGTTTTAAAATCACTACCTATTAACCACCTCTTGCAATTTCAAATATATGCCTCTACTAATTCTGCTGTACCATTTCTAATTACTGGTAGACACAGAACAATAACTACACAATACCTTTACTATACAATTTGTTGTAGTTACTTATAAATAGACTACACTGACAACTGCATGGTTACCAAATTCAGATGATCTCACTCAAACTGGATCAAAATCATTAAATCATTGTGCTGGATTCAGTTAGGAAAGAGTTAACTCTCTTTACTATGGCTGCTAGGAAGCTGTGTTCCTGGATGCAGAGAGCAGCACTGATAAGTTCTTAGCTGGCACTGGGGAATGCCTGCACCAGATTCAAGGTCTTTCTCCGCTTCTGATACTGCAGCTGCGTTCCCAGCTCTCGCTATCTTGCTACATGCAGCATAGGGGACACACAGTTCAGACAGCTGACCCAAACTGACCAAGGAAGTATTTCATTTCATAGTACGTCATGCTTGGGGCATAAGCAAGGAGGGCGTCTGGAAGCCATTACTCTCTCTCCCTTACTCTCTCTCGTTTACTCCCGTACACTTGCTAACGCTCTCCCTGACTCCTGCATTAACTGCTTTGCTAACTCCTGTGCTGGTTCATTCGTGAGGGAGTTGGTGGGTTTGTTTAGTTTTCCCGGTCATGCTATCACTGATAAGGTTTGCTTGGAATCTGTTGCGCTAGCTCTCAGGCTGCAGCTCTCAGACTGTGATCGCTCTTGGGCTGTGGCTCTCTGGCTCTGATTCTCACTACTCAGCACCTGGTTGTGCATTGTTTAATGGGTGGTGAGCAACTGTATCATAATTGCATCATATGTTTATTTTCTATTATTTTAATTATTTAGTATTAGTAGTATTTGTATATAGATAAATTTAGATTTCATTAGTAAATAGTTCTTATCTATATTTTACGAGCTTCCTTGTCCTTTTCCTCTGATTCTCCCTTTCCACTGGACAATGGTAGGGGGAATCTCTGAGAGCGACTTCATGGTATTTTGCTAGCCGGAGTTAAACCATGACAGTCAATTATCTGTCCATAAAGAAAGACTTTGTCTCCTTACAGTGACTGTTAGATCATGTAAAATTTGGGTTTTTTACTGTGTCTGGCTGGGATAGAGTTATTTTTCTTCATAGCAGCACATATGACTCTTAAAACATATGAATCAGACCTAAATAAACCAAGAATGCAGAGAAATTGTAGGTTTATATGTGCCCTGCAAGTCCTAGTTCATTCCAAGTATATGCTGGCTGCTTACTACATCATGTTAAGACAACTTCTGGCTGTTTATCTGTTTCAACAGATTTGCTGGTCCAGACGACTGAGGATCATTAACATAGGGGGTGTGCTGTGTATATTTATTTCTTTGATGTTCCAACTGTCTTATGATGATTCACATTATTTTAACCAGTTTAGTCAAAACGCTACTAATAGATTTGCCCTTGGTGAAGCCCTGTTGGGTGTCACCAATCACCTCCTGGTTTTCTATATGCCTTAGCATAATTTCCAGGAGGATCTGCTCCATGATCTTGCCAGGCACAGAGGGGAGACTGAATGGCTTGTAGTTCCCTGGATGGTCCTTTTTTCCCTATTTAAATATGGGGCTTATGTTTCCCCTTTTCCAATCAGTGGGAACTTCACCAGACTGCCACAACTACTCAAATATGATTAACAGAGATTTGGCAACCTCGTCTGCAACCACACACAGATCTCCAGTTTTTCCTATTTATTCCCCATGCTGCGTGCGTTGGTGTACAGGCATTTCAGAGAGGGGACCAGGCACATAGGTTTCCCTGGAGGGGTGTAAGAGGATTCACGATAGCCATACACACCCTTGACATGGTTGGCCTTCTGGATCTCGTCATGGCATGCAGGAACCTTAGCTGCCTGGATTGAATTTGGATTTGTGACCAAAACTGTGTTGATAAACCATTCTATGATTCTGAGTTGGAAGGAATCTTAAAGATCATCTAGTTCCAACCCCCCTGCCATAAGGGACAGCAATGGAATCTCATAAAAATTTAAGATAAGAACTATTTAGTTATATAAATTAAACTTATAGTAATACTAACAAAACTACTGCCAATAAGTAATTAAAACGACAGAAAAATAAAATATATAATACAGGATCTTACCACCTGTGGATTGACACAGCCAGATTCCAAAACAGCAAGCCAAATCCAAATGAAGAGAGAAAAAAAAATTATCCAAAAGCCAATATAAAAGACCATCTAGCCCCACCCCCCCTGCCATAAGGGACAGCAATGGAATCTCATAAAAATTTAAGATAAGAACTATTTAGTTATATAAATTAAACTTATAGTAATACTAACAAAACTACTGCCAATAAGTAATTAAAACGACAGAAAAATAAAATATATAATACAGGATCTTACCACCTGTGGATTGACACAGCCAGATTCCAAAACAGCAAGCCAAATCCAAATGAAGAGAGAAAAAAAAATTATCCAAAAGCCAGAGAGGAAAAACCCCTTCCCCAAGCCCAGGAGCAGAGAGCAGTGAGAAAGAAACTTCTAATCCCCCCTCACAGATGAATTTTGCCTAACAGAAGATGCTCCTTCCCTGCTAATAGCCCTCCATGAAGTGAACAAAGAAGAGCTCTCCTATTTGATAGGCCCCCACTCAATCTGCCTGGATCACTTTTTTGCAGTCACTTCTCACTCCCTGGAAAACCCCACGCCTTGCAAACTGACAACTGAGCTTGATGTATCATGGAATTAAACAATCCTGTGGGCCAGCCATCTCTCCATAGGAGAGCAGTTCGTCCCTGCCTGAAACCAAGGACACTCAGATTATTCATGAATGATAAACGTGCTGCCATTAAACAAGCCAAGAGAGTAAAGCCTCTCTGGTACGGGGGGTGATGGCTCAAATATAAATATGGGCAGGCCTGGCAGATTGACTATATCAAACTCCCCAAAACCTACCAGGGCAAGTGCCATGAGCTCACAATGGTGGAAGCAACCACCGGGTGGCTGGAAACATCCTGTGCCCCCATGCCACTGCCCAAAATACCATCTTGGGCCTTGAAAAGCAAGTCCTATGACAACATGGCACCCCAGAAAGGACTGAATCAGACAATGGGAGTAATTTCTGGAACAGCCTCGTAGACACTTGGGCCAAAGAGCATGGCATTGAGTGGGGGTATCACATCCCCTACCATGCACCAGCCTCTGGGCAGGTCGAACGGTGCAATGGGCTGTTAAAGACCACCCTGAGAGCAATGGGGGGTGGAACTTTCAAAAACTGGGATACACATTTAGCAAAGGCCACCTGGTTAGTCAACACCAGAGGATCTGCCAATCATGCTAGCCCTGCACGAGAAGAAAAAAAAAAAAAAAAAAAAGTTGAGCAATTTAATTAAGTTTCTGCTTGCATCAGTAGTAGGTATGAATGCTATATTGGTTTTCAAAAGGACCTAAAGTACCTAAAGACCAGTATTTAAATCACTTTTTGAAAGTTGAACACTGTATTCCAATTTAAAGATATTTTCAGAAATGTTACTCTGACAATCACCCTATAAACTTTGCAAGAACAAAGACAAAAGTAAGTCAGGTATTCAGATCTCACAGACTTTCCCCTGACTTTATTCTTCCTTTGGACTTCTCTTCCCATCCATCCCCTCTTTCTACTAGAGGATTTTTATTTTTTTTAAACATGCTTTAGCCTTTTGTATAATGTCCAGCCCACAAGGGGCATATGTACGCATGTTTTCCAGGCAACTGGAAGCCTAAATTTTTAATCAGGTTGCAGCCTAGAGCCTTTTCATTGCTGAGAACTGAATACATGTTTAGAAGACTCATGAAGCCAATAAATTCTGCAGGATTGTAATGCTCATTAATAAAAACTAGCTTAAAGTAAAACATAAGTTACTTTTGGAGAACTATATTAAATTTAAAAGGGGAAGCAGTGATGTTACCATTAAAAGAAGTAGTGATAAAAGCAGTGACCTCACAATGTTTTTTTTACGTGTACATGATGTAAGCACCTAGAGGAAGGGTGGTCATTTTGTTCTTTTCTATTGATAAACACACGATTTAAGAGTGGCAATAAGGTTTTTCTGGTAAAATATTTTAAGCTCATATCTTAGTCTTTGTGTTAATCTTAAATACCTGGATATCGCTGCTGGAAAAACCATTCAGCTTGTTATGTAGCTTTAAAATTTCTGGCCTGATTTGACCACAGTGCCCATAATGTGCTCACTAATTCTGCAGAGAATTACTGAGATCTCATGACCACGTTCATCCCCAGGTCCTACAACATGGACACTGTAACATGTGTAAAGTGCTGGATTTGACTTTAATAAGTATCATAGTTTAACGCCAGATGGCAACTAAGCCTCACACAGCTGCTGACTCACTCCCCCATGGTGGCATGGGGGAGAGAACTGGAAGGGTAAAAGTAAGAAAACTCATGGCTTGAGACAAAGACAGTTTAATAGGTAAACCAAAATGCCAGAACTCTGAATGTCCCTCCCTTCCTCCTTCTTCCCCCTAGTTTTGTTGCTGAGCACAATGTCATATGGTATGGAATATCCCTTTGGTCAGGTGGGGTCAGCTGTCCCAGCTGTGTCCACTCCCAACTTCCTGTGCATACCCAGCCTACTCGCTAGAGGGGTGGTGTGAGAAGCAGAAAAGGCCTTAACGCTGTGTAAGCACTGCTCAGCAATTACAAAAACATCCCTCAATTACTGGTGGATGAAAAGCTGGACATGAGCCAGCAGTGTGTGTTGGCAGCCCAGAAAGCCAACCTGGGTTGGCTGATACAACCCAGAAAGTAACCTGGGTTGTATCAGGAGAAGTGTGGCCAGCAGGTCGAGGGAGGGGATTCTACACCTCTACTCTGCTCTTGTGAGACCCCACCTGGAGTGCTGCGTCCAGCTCTGGGGCCCGCAACATAAAAAGGATATAGACCAGTTGGAACAAGTCCAGAGGAGGAGGGACACAAAAATGATCAGAGGTCTGGAGCATCCCTCCTATGAAGACAGGCTGAGAGAATAGGGCTTGTTCAGCCTGGAAAAGAGAAGGCTCCGGGGAGACCTTAGAGCAGCCTTCCAGTACATCAAGTGCGCCTACAAGAAAGCTGGGGGGGGGGAATTTTTACAAGGGCCTGTAGTGATAGGACAAGGGGTAACGGGTTTAAATTGAAAGCAGGGAGATTTAGATCAGGAAAAAATTCTTCACTGAGAGAGTGGTGAAGCACTGGAACAGGTTGCCCAGGAATGTTGTGGATGCCCCACTGTGCTGTGTTTAGTCAGGAAAGAGTCAACTCTCTTTACAGTGGCTGGTATGACGCTGTATCCCTGGATTTATGCTGAGAAAAGTAC
>NW_010235503.1:0-2368 GCF_000690775.1 Eurypyga helias
CCCCCGGCTCGCCGAGCAGGTGACGCTTAAGGGCTCTGTGATCACGCTCAGTTAACACCGTGTAACTAACATCGCTCGCTTCTTAGAGCTGGGACGGAAGAGCTCGAACCCGGAGGCTGGGTATGAAGGTGGGGTAAGAAGCTTCCGGTGCTGGGACGCTGATTTAGATCTGTGCAGGGTGGAAAGTGACGCTGGGCACTGGCCTGCCTGTTGGAGGTATGGCCGGCTGCTTAGGGGCCTCCTTCCCCCCACTAGTGCGCTGTTTAGAAAAAGCTGCAATGAGATGACCTGTTGGAGCGGGTCTAGAGGAGGCCACGGAGATGCTCCGAGGCCTGGAGCCCCTCTGCTATGGGGACAGGCTGGGAGAGTTGGGCTTGTTCAGCCTGGAGAAGAGAAGGCTCCGGGGAGACCTTATAGCACCTTCCAGTGCCTGAAGGGGCTACGAGGAAGCTGGGGGGGACTTTTTACAAGGGCCTGTAGTGACAGGACAAGGGGGAACGGGTTTAAAATGAAAGTGGGGAGGTTTAGATTGGATATCAGGAAGAAATTCTTCCCGGAGAGGGTGGGGAACCACTGGGACAGGTTGCCCAGAGAAGCTGTGGATGCCCCATCCCTGGAAGTGTCCAAGGCCAGGCTGGATGAGGCTTGGAGCAACCTGGTCTAGTGGAAGGTGTCCCTGCCCATGGCAGGGGGGTTGGAACTGGATGGTCTTTAATGTCCCTTCTAACCCAAAACTTTCTATGATCCTATGAATTCAGCTGGTTTTACAGTGGGATAAAACTGTAGGATGCTTCCATTTGCCTTTTGCCCACTGTGGTTTATAAGAAGCGAGTTCATCTTTCAGTTTCTTAGGAGCTGCATTTTTGAGGAGTCGAAGGGTAACTGGGAGCTGTGAAGTTTTAGTAGCATGACATAGGTAATTTTCATTCTCTTCCCACGCTTTGGGTAAGGAAATGGCTTATGTTTCCTGAGCTATCAGCCAAGTGATATTTGTGAGGATTGTGTTTACTGGGGAAGGGAGCATATTGCACTTAGGGTGTGCTTGTTCCACTCCTACTGACTTTTCTGGATGTCCCTACGTGCTCTATGTTTTGGGGAGACTAATATTTCCAAATACAAGTGACAAGTGGCATGTGGTATCAAGACAGAAGTGTGTAACTCAAATTATGTGGGTGACCTGGATACTGCTCAGTTGGCTTATACAATAATCAACTTCTTTCTGAAGTGTGGGCTTTTAACTTATTGTTAATTATAACCTCTTCTGACAAAGCCAGTGTTTTATCCACGCATCCTTTTTATATTCGTTTCCCCTCCTTATTTGTAGGAATGCAGTAAAAGATTTTTTATGTCAGGATCAGCGTGTAGTGAGGGTCGGCTGAATTTGTTCCCTTTCACCTTCCCTCAGCCTTGGCTCCTCTGTATTTAACAAACAGTTCAGAATTCAGCAAGAATGGGAGAATATCAAGTTTCTTGAGTTTGTGTTTTTAGCATATAATACAACAAGGAATGTTGTTCAAAAATATAGCTAATAAATAGAATTCTGAGTTCATCATGATCTAGTCAAAACCTTTCTCCCTTCTGAATCAAGCTACCTTTCTGCTTCATCCTAGAAGATGCTCTGGGTGTTACGGTGGCAGCTTTTCTAAGGGGTACGGTATAATTTGTCCAGACTTTACAGAAAAGTACTCTTTGATGAAACAAACAAAAAGCTAGGCTGAAGGTAGGTGAGTGACTGGTCTGTATTAGACTATGCCTCTTGTAGAAAATGATGAGTTGGTCAAAATTCACTTGGTTTCATGTAGAAGGCTGATGAGCTACAGCCTGAGGAGTTCGCTGAGGGTTGGTATGTGTGTTGTCGTCTAGTTGGGCATATGTATGTAGGCAGAGTATATGAACCAGTACCTAAACTGTTACATTCACACCTCCTGTGTTAATGAAGAGTCTCTTGCAGTACATTTGTTCTGAGTTTAGAAGGATTTCTCATGAAATAATTTTGAAAATGTATTTTATTTTGTTCTTAGTGAGAGTTACCTGGTTAAATAAGATCTCCTAAGGATAATCTCCAAAGATGGCAGCTAGTGCAGGTAACCCGGAATTTATATTCAGCATTCATCTTGCTATCTTGTGGCTAAGAAACACGATTACCTGATGTTATCGATTGTTATTTAGATGAATTTCATGTGTGCAGAAAAGAGATTGTGGGGCCTGCGTTGTTATACTTCAGATTGGAAGAAAAAGTTCTTTGACCGGATAACTTTTTGTTTCTTCGATAACAACTAGAAAGCAACCTTGCCGAGGCAATGACTTGGTTTTCCGTATTCTGAAAATGTGCTTCGTGTTTTAAGAAACTTTCAACTCCTTCCTGCTG
>NW_010235503.1:2387-25294 GCF_000690775.1 Eurypyga helias
CATTTTGTGCTGTTTGTATCGGGGAGTTCTTTTCCCATTGTACGCTTTTGCTGCCATAAGCAGATTATTGTATCTGCTGGGCTGGGACCACAACCTTGTATTTTGCGGGCTGCTGGGGGGAGGAAGACTTTTTCTGATGCTTCTCTGACCTGGCTCTGAAGTGGTGGTGCATGCCTGGCATGTTGTGGTGTGTTTTAATCATTCTGTTAAACCCCGGGGATTGGATTCTAGAACACAATCCCTAATTCAAACATGCATATTCGGATGTAAAGAGGCAAATTCCTGGCAAAGATTCACTTCTGTAACCCAAACTTTTGGGGTGTATTTGCTTCCGCTTTTTCAGAAGTGAAGAATAGCTTGTGTTCGCAAAAGCCTCTGTCCTCTTGACGTCCAGCTGGTCCTCTGGCTCTGTGTAGGAGGGAGATCTGCGTGCAAAAGAAATGTGCCTTTTGCTGACATCCCTATTTCTGTATTTGGTAGACCTTTACTTGCTGAGATTCATGTTGGTTCTCACACATAAATGCTTCTTATTAAAAACATTCTGACGTTGTGCTCACCTTGGAATTGGCTGGAGTACTCCTCGTCATCTTTGTGATGCTGCAGCCTCCATGTGAGGGCAGATGCAGCGTGCTTTTCACGGCCTAACATGCACCCCCGTGTTAAGTAATTTCAGGGGTTCCTCTGGAGAGGCACTGCTTTGGAGAAAATGGATTAGGATGTTTTTTTCTCTGTTAACCCATGCAGGCGGAGAGTGTTGCATCTCCCTCATGCACTGTATCAGAGATGACGAGATATGTTATACCTGTGTGTGTGTGACCTACTAATGTAAGAAACACATTGTTAAGCCTTGCTAAGTATTTTTACACGGCCCGTGCAATATTAGATGCTGTAATCTTATCAATGGGTCTCTCAGGCTGTCTGTTTCTCTAGGTGCTTTTGGTTTGTGTTTAATTTTGGTTGTTCCCAGTCAGTGAATTAAATAAAATATCATTTAGAACTGGGATTAGTGTGTTACTGTAGTCCCTGTTCTGCCTTCACCTTGCTTTTCCCTTCAGTGCTAGAGGAGGTACTGGCTTCCGTTGAAAGTGAGCTGCAAGCAGTGGAGATGCAGATCCAGGAGCTTGTGGATAAACAGCAGGAACTCCTTCAAAAGAAGATGAGGATACAGAGTCTGATAAAGCAGTCCTTGGGAGAGTCGGAGGCAGGTGGAAGTAAAGACACTGAAACCTCACCCGAGGCATGGAACAAAAAAGGTTTGCAGAGTCAAATTCAAATATTCTGATGTAGAAGTAGACTAATTCAGTAGGGGAAATGTGTTCATACAGAGTTTTGTTTGGATAGTGGTATTGTCTTATTTCATTTTGATCACCCGGGTGACCTGCCATCTTAATTACACAGGGTAATGTTTGTACTTAATGCCCTGGATGTTCCTGAATACTAGTCTTCGTTCTTCTGGGCAGAATTATCACAAGAATGGCCTGTTGTAGCTACTTTTATTCTTCTCATGTTGCAAAGTCACAACTTCATTCGAATTGCTATAAGAATCTTGGGGTAAAACTGCATATATTGCAATACTTATATTCTGATATTTAAGTATTATGAACTTATATAAACTGTTAACTGATGTTCTAAAAATAATTACTCTGGATCTTTGCAGGACTTGATAATAACAGTCCTGCACTCTCAAAGTTGCTGTCTTTGTGTTTCTTCTTGCTTGAGTAGGTAAGACACTGGTGGTGTCTGCAAGGGGTTATGTAGCCTCACATCTTACCAAGTTATTCAAATGAGGCGGGATGCTGACTGCCAAAAGTAACGTAAAATACACTATCATGGTAGGGCTCATCCAGGTGGCGAGTGCCCCGTGCTGGTGTGAGGGCTGCCCTTCCTCTGCAAGTGCTGTGTTTCAAGTTAACCATTAACTGAACTCCTGGGTAGCGGGTGCATCTTGACCACCTTATGCCTAGCCAAATTCAATTCTGATCTTCCTGTTGTTCTTTCCCCTCCTCTTGCAATTTGGAAATGCATTTTTAGTGTCTACCTGTATCTGTTACATATAATATGATACTTTATCATTTCAAATGAATGCTGTTGAACACCTGGATTTGTTTGGGGTGACTTTGTGCCTAATTCTCCCCTCCTGTGCTTTGAAAACTAACATCTTTGCAACCAGATGCTGTGCGCGTGTGGACTAAGAACAGTAGCTAAATTTGCCCGTGCAAAGCTCGCTGAGGCCAGTGGAAGGCTTTTCTGGGTTTCAGAGAGCTGTGGTACTTGGCTGTGATCTCTGTACATTAGGGAGCAATGTCACCTCTAGTCCCAAATTAATTCTTGCATTGCACGAACCCTGGAGTTCCCACAGTTCTTCTGCATTTTAGTTTTAATAACAGGAAAAGGGTTAATATGCTTCCTGATGCATCTGAAATATAAGTATATACAGTGTTGTCTCTTCATATTTTGCAGTCTAGCACTTTATTGAAGGAAAGAAAAAAACTATTATAAGCATGTAGGGGTGATTGTTTTGGGGAAGATTAAACCTCTCCCCAACCCCACAACCCTTCTTTTTTTTTTTTTTTTTTAATAAATGCTTATTTTCTCTGGAATATATGGCAAAAATCATAGAATCACAGGATGGTTTGGGTTGGAAGGGATCTTAAAGACCTCAAAGTCCCAACCCCCCTGCCATGGGCAGGGACACCTTCCACTAGACCAGGTTGCTCCAAGCCTCATCCAGCCTGGCCTTGAACACTTCCAGGGATGGGGCATCCACAGCTTCTCTGGGCAACCTGTGCCAGTGCCTCACCACCCTCTCCGGGAAGAACTTCTTCCTGATATCCAATCTAAACCTCCCCACTTTCAATTTAAACCCGTTACCCCTTGTCCTGTCACTACAGGCCCTTGTAAAAAGTCCCCCCCCGCTTCCTTTTAGGCCCTTCAGGTACTGGAGGCAGCCCTGCCTTCATTATACCATTTGTAATCGTTGCATTTGTAGGAGGGAAACATTTGGTCAACTTAGTGTTGAGACTGTTGTAGGGCTCAGTGTCTGGTTTTATTTATTTGCAGGGTTTATTTATTTGCAGGGAAGAACTTCTCATTTCCAGGTAACTTTGGACTAATTGGTTAACTTGATCATTAGCACTTTGAAGTTCTTCCTCTGCCTGTGAGTTTTCAGCACCAGTTCACATCTATGTGCGGTGAGAGCCTTTAGTCTGGAGGTGGATGGTGTTTACATTTCGCAGGGGTTTTGAAGGCCAGCCTTAGAAACGTGTTTCTACAGACTCAGGTTGTGTGTAGCTTTGTGTGTGCCGTTACTGAACCTTTGAACACTGCACCACCTTGAAAATGGTATTGCCTCCAGATGTGTAGTTACTGTAAAATATGTAAATGGCCCTTCCTTCTCGTATTTTAACAAACTCTTGGTTATGAAACTGTCTGTTTTTTTTTTCCCTTAACAGATTTTCCATGGTATGAGAAGATAAAAACTGTACTGCAGAGCACGTTTAAACTCCACAAGTTTAGGTCCTTGCAACTCGAAACAGTAAATGCTGCAATGGCAGGAAAGGATATATTTCTTGTCATGCCTACGGGTGGTGGGAAGAGCCTTTGCTACCAGCTACCAGCTGTCTGTTCTGACGGTATGTGGGGGAAGAAAAGGGTCATATGAAAGCAATTGGATTTATTTTCTCCCTTTTTATAGTTACTTGGAGAATGAAGATTGTATGGGTGTCTGATACCACAGTATGGGGGGATAAAGGGCAAAGAGATGAGAGAAAGAGTTACTAGAAATATTTGCTTTGCTCTCTTTATTCTCTCTGAAGGAGCAATAGTAGCTTTAAAGTAGATGTGCCTTTTAGGTGTGGTTTAGATTTAAATCATAGAATCATAGAATGGTTTGGGTTGGAAGGGACCTTAAACATCATCTGGTTCCAACCCCCTGCCGTTCATCTATTTCCTCTCAGTATGTTATGTTATTAAACACTGAAAGAACTTTTTAAAAGTTTGTGACAATTTTTTCTCTCTCTTTTAATTCGCTATGAGGTGTATAAATTATTGAAGTATGGATGTCTGTTATTTGTCTGTTCCACTCTCAAGTTTTAGCTTGGGATTATTTAGGAGAGACTTTGTGTATTTATTTTTATAAATAAGAATCCAGTCTGAGGTTTTGGGGTTTTTTTTGTTTGTGTTTTTTTTTTTTTTAATAACCCATCCAGTTGCATGGAGATTTGCCTATTTACAAAGGCCAAACTTGCCAATACCTAGCATTGCTTAGCTGCCTGGTGAATTAGCGCCTGAGGAGACAGGTGTGAATCCACCTTTGTGTTTTGCATGTTAGTTCTCACACTCTTGCAGCTCAGTTGTTTGTGGTGTGGGTTCTGAGAGGAGGTGCATGTCACGGGCAGTTGATCAGGACTCGCTTAGCCACTGCCTAGGAGGAGCATCTGCTGCCGGGTATGAAGCTTAAGCTCAGGTTTTTGGCAGTTCCTTCAGAACAGAGCTGATGCTTTACTAAAAAGTATTAGAGTATTAGAGTTTGTGACACAGGAACTGTTCAGTTTGCACAGTGCTTGATTGTTACAGGTTTCACGCTTGTGATTTGTCCTTTGATCTCGCTTATGGAAGACCAGCTCATGGTTTTGGAACAGCTTGGAATTTCTGCAACGCTGTTAAATGCCTCAAGCAGTAAGGTATGTTTAACTGCCAGGTCTCCGTGGGTTTTGTGGTGCGTGTGCCGGTGTCTTGCCTCAGTGTACGGTGTTTATGAGAACTGGGTGAGTGGCACAGTCTTTCCAGCTAATGCTGCTCTGGCAACAGTACCTGACAGCTGTGTGCTGTGGTACGGATAACGTCAGTATCTATCTTGCGTTCTTGTTTTCAACACATGGAAAGCAGCACCTTCATGGAATAAATAGATTTCATGAGATTTAGAGCTTCACATCTTATTTAGAGGGTGTGAGGTACCTTTGGCTGGTGTGTGTCATAGATTTTTTTTCAGTTTCTAGACTTAAAAGAAGATTGGAGTAGGCAATTTTTGTCCACTGGTAACGTGTTGAGCAGTGCAGGCTTTTACATGTAATTATTTGTCTTACTTTGGTAAGCTGCTTGATCCAGAGGCCAAGAAGCAATTTATTTCCCAGGCTGTTAGTATCAGTTAATTGTTTTTTATAGTGAAATATATTTTCCTGACTACCAGGAGACCGTGGTCGTTAACTTGCACGTGACTCTGGATTTGGTAGCTTGATGGCTTGATGCAGTGTGCCAAACTCGGAGCCTGCTTTGAGGCAGAGCGCTTTGAAAACTCAGGAATAAAGGCTACAGTTATGTGTAAGAAATTATTTTACACTTGCAATACCACAGGCACGTTTGGTACGTTATAGTTTGTTGGGAAAATACTGGTGCCACATGGTGAAGCAAAGACTAATGCTCAATAACTTGCTTTCTCGAAGCTCTGTGACAGATTTTCCTGGTATTAAAATTAACATTTTATATATAATGATCTTCTGCAATGACTTACAGTAGTGGTAACAGTTCATCAGCCTCTGTTAATTACTCCTTATGAATTGTTAATGACCTCTTAAGAATCTTCACTCTAAGCAACTTCCAGGTGTTGTGCTAGTTTGTTAGTTTGATTTCTCCGTTTGTTTTGCACAGGAACATGTGAAGTGGGTTCACACCGAAATGCTGAACAGAAACTCAGAGCTGAAGCTCCTTTACGTGACCCCGGAGAAGATCGCAAAAAGCAAGATGTTCATGTCAAAGCTAGAGAAAGCTTACCAGGCGGGGTGTCTCGCTCGCGTCGCTGTCGATGAGGTCCACTGCTGTAGTCAGTGGGGCCATGACTTCAGGCCTGGTATGCTCGTTACAAATCCAGTTTGCAGTGTTCCTCAGGCATTAATAAATAACGAGTTAGGCCTGAAATGAAGCCATCTGCCTTCTTCATGTGCTAATTAATTACGCGGTGTTATGGCAAGTACCTGTGTTAGCTCAAGGACTGAAAGTTAATTCACAAATGGCTATGTCCTTGTCCAGGAGCTACGTTCATACAAATAGGGACAATTTCAATGTGGGTTTTGCTGTCAGTATTCTGAAAAACTCCTAATTCCGTTCACTTTAATTGGAGCTTAATGAAGTGAAAGGTTTTGGCTGCTGTCTTTGATATGGACAATACAGTAATTTTTACTGCTACGTGAAAAACTGTCATTCCGTACACCACTCCCTAACGCTCTGGGTGACAGTGGTAGAGCATTTTGTAAATTTGTCAGATACACTGTAATCCCTTCTAAAGCAAGTGAAACAAATGCCCCTGACCTGCAGGGAAATAATGTGTGCTTCAGTCCGTTTCCTGTCTTGTCAGTTGTAGAAGACCATTTACTTGCTGGTTACTCTTTCTTTGCCTTTGAATGAAAACCTGATTTGAAGCAATAGTAACTGTAAAGTCAACCTTCGCAGTTTTGTTAGAAGGCCATGTCTGGGCAAAAACAGGCAATGTGAAATTTGGATGTGTAATTCTGGCTGCATTTCTGTTCTAAGGCAGCAGGTGATTGCCAGCAATGGGTCTATAACTCTTTTCTTGGTACAGTCTGGCCTATGTATCCAAATTCATAGAATCACAGAATTGTTTGGATTGGAAAAGACCTCTAAATTCATCAAGCCCAACCGTTAACCCAGCACTGCCAAGTCCACCACTAACCATGTCCCCAAGCACCACATCTGCACGTCTTTTAAATACCTTCAGGGGTGGTGATTCCAGCACTTCCCTGGAGAGCCTGTGCCAATGCCTGACAGCCCTTTCCGTGAAGAAATTTTTCATAATATCCAATATAAACCAGTATAAGTATATGGTGCAACTTGAGGCCGTTACCTCTTCCTCTGTCACTTGGGAGAAGAGACCAACCCCCACCTCCCTACACCCTCCTTTCAGGGAGCTGTTGAGGGTGATCAGGACTCCCCTCAGCCTCCTCCTCTCCAGGCTGAACACCCCCAGCTCCCTCAGCTGCTCCTCACAGGACTTGTTTTCCAGACCCTTCCCCAGCTCCATTCCCTTCTCTGGACACGCTCCAGCCCCTCAGTGTCTGTCCTGTCGTGAGGGGCCCAGAACTGAACACAGGATTTGAGGTCTGGAATCACCATTCCATGCTGCTTGTTTATTAGCAAAGCTGTGTTTACTGAAAATCTGCCTGTAAAAACAGACCTGCAAAATAACCTGAATGTTGGTTAATATGTTACCGCTTCCATTTTTCTAACTCTTTAAGAACTTGTATTTCAGTGTAGTTTTCCTCCAGTATTGTGGCTGCTTCTGTAAAATTCAGTTACTCTGCTGAATGCTACCTACATGAATGTTGTCTTTAACTTTGGTTCTGTAGTATGAGCAATCTCTTTATTTCCCTTTTTTCCTTTTCTCGCTTAGACTACAAGTCCCTTGGTATCTTGAAAAGACAGTTTCCCAACACTCCCTTGATTGGGTTGACAGCAACTGCCACAAATCATGTTTTAAAGGACGCTCAGAAAATTTTGCATGTGCAGAAGTGCATAACCTTCACTGCTTCTTTCAACCGGCCCAATCTTTACTACGAGGTATGTCTTACCACCTGCTTGTTGGACTGCACCAATTATAGTAATTATAATGTATTAAATTATATGTTTTAATAATAAATAGCTTTTGAACTGAATGATGGCATTTATTCATGGCTTCATCTTGCTGAACTTGCTGTCACCTGCAGAGGAACTTGGGGTGCTGGGTCTCTGTGAGCAAGCCTGAGCAGGTAGGACTGTGTACAGGCAGAGGGAGGTAGCAGGCTCAGACTGCTACAGCCTGTTGGAAAATATGGCATATTATTACAAAAAGTTGTGAGCTACTGGGTTGTGCTGTATTTTAAGTTTAGCCACAGGTTCTTTTATTGGTCTTCATGGGAATACTTGCGATTTTTTTTTTTTTTTTTCCCTATGGACTTTTGGGATGTAATCTGACCGTACACAAAGAATATAGTAATTCTGGTGAAATGGCAGAACAGTTGTGTTTATTGTACTGGAAGAAGTAGAGTAATAGGAGTGTTTGACAGAAGAACTCTCTGACATGCGTATATTATATTTTTGAGGTTCGGCATAAGCCTTCAAATAATGAAGATTTCATTGAGGACATAGTTAAGGTCATTAATGGAAGATACAAAGGACTCTCAGGTAAAGAAAGTGTAAAAAAAGAAAAAAATGAACCTTGGTTTTTTTTTTTCCTAATCTTAAGCATTACAGATGTTTTCGAGTGATTCTGAAATGGTGAGGGTAACATTTTTCTACACATTAAACGTTCAGCATTAAAAGAAACTAAATTTATTAAGATTCGTACCTTGAATAGTTACACTTTTAATTTATTAGTTCAAAGCCTTTACAGTTTACTTATCTTCTGAAATACTGAAATACGATGTTGATGTATAGAAACCAATGTTTACGTAGATAAGCACAATAGCACAGCATAATAGCCATTTTTAAGACTGTAAAAACGTGGCTCAAAAAAGGTTATCTGTGTGTTCCTAAATCAGGGATATGTCATGTAGTAACCATCCTGACACACACACGTTATCTTTTAACACTTCTTTTTCATAGATGATGGTAAAATTCACGTATTATTCTGTGCCCAGAACGGGTGGGTGCTGGGGTGAATTGCGCTTTTGCGATGAAAGCAGAACTGCCAAGGTTGGACTCTGTGCAGTCAGTAAATTACACAGTGCAAATAAAGAGGAGAACCGTGTAACGGAGGTAACAGAACCCAACTTTCCGGAGCAGCAGTCTGTCCCTGTCTCTGCTGGGGAACTCCGTGGCTGTGAGGAGCAGCTCCCTGAATACAGCCTGTGCTGAGACAGTCACAGTCGCACGGCTTTGTGTGTAATCCTTGACTTAGCCCAGGCTGACTCCTGACAAAGAGCAGATTTACCTGAAACCTCAGGTGAGAAGTCACGGATGATGTAAGGAACAGCACTCCTTTACATAAGCACTGATAACTGCTGTCCTCCTCAAACATTAATTGAATACTGCCGTGATGATGTGGGTTGGCGTAGGTTCCCCTTAGCCTACGAGTCAAAGCTGATAACTAAGTTCCACTCGTGCCTGATGGTACTGCGGATCGAGCAGGCACAAAGGTCGTGCACTGTTTGTGATGGATTTACTTTTAAGTTAATAAGACGTTCCAAGTTGGTTTAAAGAATTGGGGGTTGTTTGGGTTTTTCTAAGACGTCTCAATACACCCAAAAAATTACTGTTTTTCTCAGAAGGATGCTGAGCAAGTAACTGTGGGTTTGCAGAGACTGGGGATCAAGGCAGGGACTTACCATGCAAACATGGATGCTAAATACAAGACCAAAGTTCATAGAGGATGGGCAGCAAATCAAATCCAGGTGAAGTAGATACTTTTTCATAGACATAGGTCTCCTTTAAACAAGTTGTGTTTTCACACCTTGATGGTTTCTTAATCTTCCTTCAGGTTGTAGTGGCGACTGTTGCTTTTGGCATGGGAATTGATAAACCCGACGTGAGGTTTGTAATTCATCATTCTATGAGCAAATCCATGGAGAACTACTACCAGGAGAGCGGGCGTGCAGGTACTGGAGGGCGTAGCTTTCGCGAAGTAGCCGGGTACATCTGTTAAACCAGTAAAACTGTACTTCGATTTCGGCCATCTGTGCCGAGCGCCTTGCCTGCGAGACAGGCTCCAAGGAGTAGAGTGCCACCCTGCCTCTGCAGAGAGGCTGTAAAGCAAATGCAAACCCCATTCATGATCTCGGGCCTCTCTACTGCAGGGGAGCTGAGAGTGAGCAAGTACTTGGCCCTTTATGCCGCACTATTTTACTTACTTCATTTTTGTGACGTGTGGCTTTCCAGAATAATGTCGTAACGTGACATTGATCAAATCTATGTAACAAAGGATTATTTTTTTTTTCATTGCATAGCAGCTGGGATGCAGGATTTGCTCAGATTGCCTCTAGAAGATGTCTTCTCTCTCTGTGAATTTCAGTGGATGCAGAAATTCAAGTAGGATGGGGGGAGTCTGGAGCTGGGAATTTCAAGGATTGATCAATGTATAGCAGCACGAAAGAGCTGTTACAGCTGGAAAAAAGAAGGTTTTCTGGTGGTTTGTTTTGTTTTGGGGTTTGTTTTTTTTTTTTGACCATGTGCATTAGTACTTTTTCAAAGACAGGTTCAAATCTGTGTGGAGGAAAGCTTTTTAAGGACCCTGAGGGACAATTGGTTAAGATTTTAACTATGTCTGAGTGGTAGAAATTGGCCTTAATGCTGGCCTAAGAAATACAGAGTTTGTGGGAGTTTGCATTCTCTTATGCTGGGGATAGATACAAAGGCTGCAGAGATGCTAAAATAGTTGTTTTGTGATACTTACCAGCTTATGGTGATTAGAATCATAGAATAGAATCACTTGGGTTGGAAGGGACCTTACAGACCATCCAGTTCCCCCCCCCCTGCCATGGGCAGGGACACCTTCCACTAGACCAGGTTGCTCCAAGCCTCATCCAGCCTGGCCTTGGACACTTCCAGGGATGGGGCATCCACAGCTTCTCTGGGCAACCTGTCCCAGTGCCTCACCACCCTCTCCAGGAAGAACTTCTTCCTGATATCGAATCTAAACCTCCCCACTTTCAATTTAAACCCGTTACCCCTTGTCCTGTCACTACAGGCCCTTGTAAAAAGTCCCCCCCAGCTTCCTTGTAGCCCCTTCAGGCACTGGAAGGTGCTATAAGGTCTCCCCGGAGCCTTCTCTTCTCCAGGCTGAACAAGCCTAACTCTCCCAGCCTGTCCCCATAGCAGAGGGGCTCCAGCCCTCTGAGCATCTCCGTGGCCTCCTCTGGACTAATGTTTTCTTTTTGGTTTTTTTTTTTTTTTAAACACGTTGCAGGTAGAGATGACCAAAAGGCTGACTGCATTTTGTATTACGGTTTCGGAGATATATTCCGGATCAGCTCAATGGTGGTGATGGAAAATGTGGGGCAAGAGAAGCTGTACGATATGGTGTCTTACTGCCAGGACATGAACAAGTAAGTTACCCTGGTGCCTTGGTTGCGTAGTTTTTATAGATAGGCCGCTTCTTTTGGTTTATTTAGAGAGTGTTTAAAAACACTCCACACAAAACCACACAAAACCACCACCAAAACAAACCAGAAACCAAACCCACACGCTGCAGAAATGCTGCCATTGTGGCAGCGTCCTGAGTTTGGAGTTTGTGGTTTGGCTGCTCGGCGCGTGTGCTCTTGCAGCCGACTGAATGTCGGTGTGTTGCTTGCCAGGATAAAGTTCTGGCAGCAGTTATTTTGAGATAAAACACCTGCAACAAACAGTGTTTGGATTTGAAATCCCATTCAGAGCAAATACTGAGATGCTTTGGTTTGGAGTTTGGAAACTCTTCAGGCACCAGAGTTTCGTGGCCATCCAGGACTCTGCACGGGTTTAGCGTGTCACCAGCTGCGCTGAGCTGCATCAAGTACGTCAAGGAAAACGCCGCTACCTGTGCTGCCGGCAGCTCGTGCCCTCGGTGCAGCCTACAACTCTCATCGTGCTCTTAGAATTTTTCACTCCGGTGGAATTGCGGGTTATGCTCTCTTTTCTGCTTTAACCAAACTTCCTACAGCACTGTCCAGTACTGCTGAAAGCGACGAGTTACTCCTACTGCTGTCACGGAGAGAGGATACAGTGTTGCTGTGTTCACTTTCTCATTTCTCCTGAGAGAATTCTTGCTGCTTGTTCTGAGAGATGAGCTGACCCCGGGCACCTCTTTTTGCTGTTTTTGTGATTGATGACATGGGCGTGTACATTTGTAAGGACACAAAGCAGCCCCTCTTTGCTCTCTGTTTCTGCAGGTGTCGCCGGGTCCTTATAGCCCATCACTTTGACGAAGTATGGGATTCGGCACGCTGCAACAGGATGTGCGATAACTGCTGCAGGGGGAGCTGTGAGTAAACTGGGTTTATAACCAAGGACAGAGAACATGGAGGGGGTGGGCTTAAGGAAATACCCAGTTGAGGCAAACGGAGCAGCTTCTGTCAAGCATGCTGGTAATACTGCCCATTGTCAAGGCTTAGCTCTTGTCATGAGCAAGGTTTTGGTGGCTTAGTGCTGCCAAATTCAGGGTGTTTAGCAGGATGCTTCCTGCTTCAGCTTTTCGCCTGAGGCCAAGCACTTCAGTGTCTTTCAGGCTCAGTTGTTCGCCTGTTCCCCAAGCGAAGCTGGGGCAAGGGGGCGAATGGCTTACCTGTCTTACTGGGTACGCGGTGCGTTCAGGATGTCTTTGGGGGTGTGAAGGCTTCATTTTGAGATGGAGCCTCTCGCTCTCTGCGCACCAAACTGCTCACGCTTCGTCTCTGAGGAGGCACAGTTTGCCATGTCCCTAAATCGCTCGCCTGGCGAGATCGCTGGGGATTTCAGTGCTGCGGCCTCACGAGACCTGCCTGTGCCGGGCCGGTGCGCGGCGGCTGTGCAGAACAAGCGAGCCCTCTGACTCAGGGTTTTGCTCTGCGTCCGCCCTAACAGCACGATGCCTGTCCGGGGTGTGCTCTTCCTTTGGAAGAAAGTTGGGATCATGAGAGGGGAAATGTGGGCCAGTTAGAGGGAACCTGGGTGATGAGCTGCACGCTAAGGGAGGATGGTTTCAGGGCTGGAGCACCTCTCCTATGGTGGAAGGGTGAGAGAGTTGGCCTTGTTCAGCCTGGAGAAGAGAAGCCTCCGGGGAGACCTTATAGCACCTTCCAGTGCCTGAAGGGGCTACAAGGAAGTTGGGGGGGACTTTGTACAAGTGCCTTGAGTGACAGGACAAGGGGTAACGGGCTTAAATTGAAAGTGGGGAGGTTTAGATTGGATATCAGGAAGAAGTTCTTCCCGGAGAGGGTGGGGAGGCACTGGGACAGGTTGCCCAGAGAAGCTGTGGATGCCTCATCCCTGGAAGTGTTCAAGGCCAGGCTGGATGAGGCTTGGAGCAACCTGGTCTAGTGGAAGGGGTCCCTGCCCATGGCAGGGGGGTTGGAACTAGATGGGCTTTAAGGTCCCTTCCAACCCAAACCAGTCTGTGATTCTGTGAATGCAGTTCCCGACAAGTTCTTTTGCTGCTTTGCCTAGAGACATCCTGGGTAGTGTTGGGTGGAGCCTGAACTATGCCTTCATGGGTGTGGTTGGCTGTTTGCACTGTTAGTTTTGGTACCCATCCAGAAAGCCCCGAGTCTGAGGATGCACAAAGTACCAGTTCCTGCTCTTGCTAAGTGAGAGCTCTGGCTTAGACATCGGAAATGCCACACAAAGCTAGAAGACTCTGAAACGGGTGCTGAGAAAAAGCTGGTCTTGGGCATCTGTCTTGTACACACAAAACCACCTCAGATCTCTTTGAGTGACAGGTGAATTCTTGTCACATGTGGAAAACTTCATCTCCTCATATGTGTTGTTGAAGCATTTGGATAATGTAGTGATCAGCACTTGAAAAACTTGGAAACAACTCTGTATTCAAAGCTGTTCTCATAACTAGACTTTACCCCCCAGAAATATACAGGGAAATAAAGGAGGCGAAACAAAGATATTTAGCTTTTTTCTTTATACAGTTTGTGACATCTGTGTAATGGAACTGTTCTGCAAAATCACGCAAGTAACAATGTCTTGTGGTATTCCGGTTGGCGACGGGGCTTAGTTGAAGTTTACGCTGGAATCAGAGATTGAGGAGAGTAGGGAGCTTCCTTGTGCCCAGGAGTCAGAGGGGCCACGTGATGAAGTGCGCTTAAAGCACACCCTGCTTAGCGCTGGCTCACCCCCAGCGCCCTCCCAGCCAGGAGCAAGGGCTGAGGGAACCTGGCGGCAGCGCTCGCCTCTTGGTGTTGGGGTAACTCTGTGCCGTCGGCTGGTCACGCGGTAGAACCACCGTCGTTGCGTACTACGTGGGTCTGGTAGCGCTCGGAATGATCAGTCACGATGAAGAGAATTTGTATCGTGAAATTACTTTTCTGTCTCACTTTGTGTCTTGAGAGAAGAAACGTCTTGCTTGTGTTCTTCAATTCCTTTGTTCTCTGTTCTTCCCGTAACAAACATTACGGGTGAGGAGAAGGAATCCAGCTGCAGAGTAACACAGGGGCTACCTGACAAATCTTATGCTTTGGAAATGCTTCTTTAAAGTAATTTGTGTGGTTTGGAATGAAGTAGAAAGATACAAATACATCCTCTTTGACAGCGGGAAAGTCATGAGTGTTAAAAGTTACAGCTTTATTTGTTACACACGTATGTTCATGGATACACACATACGTGTGTGGATATGCTTAATGTGTACGTGGATACTCTACGTAACTACATATAACTTGCAAGTTAAATGTTGCTTCACTCTTCCTTGTAGCCAGTGAGAAAACGGACATAACGGGATACTGCAGGGATCTGATCAGGATACTCGAGCAAGCTGAAAACAGGAGTGAGAAACTCACCCCCCTGAAGTTAATCGAGGCGTGGTCTGGTAAGGGGGTATCCAAGTTCAGGGTGGCTGAAGTCATTCCACCAACGCACCCTCGGGAGGAACTGGAGAGGATTATCGCCCATTTACTGCTGCAGCAGTATCTGAAGTACGTAAGATGACGACTACGTTGGTTTTTAACATCTAGTTGTCACTTTTCTTTACTCTCACGTTAATTCTGTATAATATTAAGGGGTGCATTCTGTAATCTCGTTTTCAGCCTTTGTTTCAGATGCATGTAAAGTACTTTTAAAAACCCTCAAAGGATTACAATGTTTCGACCCCAAAATGTTAAAGCAAAAGCTGGAGGAACACGTGAACTGCTGCACCTCTGGCCGTTCGAAAAAGCTGAGGTCAGCTATGTTCAGGTTGAACCTTCCCAGCAGCAGCAGGCTTCATTCTGGGCGAGTCTGCTGTGTATATGGAGCCTCCTTACGCGCCGTGGCTGAGCAGTCGAAGGGGGCTGCCCACGCGGAGTCGGGGGAGGCTGGCTGATGTGGACAGTGGTACTCGGGAGCTTTAAGAAAGTGCAGTAGAAGTAACAAGAGTGGTGCGCGTGCAATCTGTATGTGCTCGGTCTTTTCAGTCAGCTTTAGAAGTTCCAAGAACATCTACACATCAGACGTTCAATCCCTTTATTTTTGTCTTAATTGTTTTTGGCATCTGTTTGTACACCTGATGTTTGACACTCTTACAACCGTGAGCAGGTGACTTCCTACATCTCTCTTTCTGCATTTTTCTCCACGTATTCCAACAGATTGGCACACGCATGTGTGCGTAAAGGTCCACTACCTGAAGTACGCTGAGTGTTGGCTAGACTTGTTCTGAAAGGGGCTACAAGGAAGCTGGGGCAGGGGGGCTTTTTACAAGGGCCTGTAGTGACAGGACAAGGGGGGTAATGGGTTTAAATTGAAAGTGGGGAGGTGTAGATTGGATATCAGGAAGAAATTCTTCCCAGAGAGGGTGGGGAGGCACTGGGACAGGTTGCCCAGAGAAGCTGTGGATGCCCCATCCCGGGAAGTGTCCAAGGCCAGGCTGAATGAGGCTTGGAGCAACCTGGTCTAGTGGAAGGTGGCCCTGCCCATGGCAGGGGGGTTGGAACTGGATGGTCTTTAAGGTCCTTTCCAACCCAAGCCAGTCTGTGATTCTATGAAAATGTGTCTGTCTACTGGAATAGCAGAATCCAGCTGCTATTAGGAACATCCATGGGAAGGGTTAATGTGTCCTGTTTTCCCCCTGCGTGGTCTAGCCTGTCTTCGTCTCCAATCTTCTCTTATTACACTGATTTAATTTACACAGGGAAGACTTCAGCTTCACGGCATTTGCTACAATATCCTACCTGAAGATAGGACCCAAAGCAAGGCTGCTGGGAAATGAGGCACACGTTGTCACTATACAAGGGCTAACGAACAAGAAAAGCGTTTACAAGGTATTTCCATCTCTGCCAGTGGGCTACACGGATGTTACTTTCCATTACAGTTTATGTTAACAGTTTGGTATCTGTTCAACCCATTTTTCATAGCAATGCAGTGAACAGGATTTAAAATAATCTCATTATCTTCTCCCTTGGGTGGGAATGCTGAAAAAGAAGGAAAACATGGTTAGACTTTTAATGGAATTGTTCGTGACTTACAGGACAAGCCATCTCGATCTTCACCTTCGAAAGGAAGCAGAGAAAATGCTCGGACTATTGCAAAGACTGTCCAGGCTTCCGCGGTGAGGAATTCTCAGGAACACAAACGGCCCAGCAGTGGCTCCAACATAAAAGCGAAGAAGCTTAAACTTCAGTGGGGTGGCGATGACCAGCCAGTAGTTCTGGACTGATTTCTGCGGGCTGCATGGAGGATCTAATGACGTGTGCTTCTCCGTGGACAGCGCAGTGTGTAAGTTCAGTGTGTGTCTTAGCAATGGTATTTGATTTGTGCATTTCTTTAATTAAAAAAAACCACCAACGGGGAAACAAATATCTTTAGAACCCTCAGATCTAGAAGTCGTCTAGAAAAATGCTGCCTATCAAAATAGCTGGAGCATCTCCTGGGATACAGCAATGGCTACAAAACATACATAATGACCGTGTTGCCTTTTTAACTCCTTTGGAAGCGGAGTGTGTAGGAACACTGTTGCAGAATCACCCAGGCTGGAAGGGGCTTCCAGAGGTTGCTCAAAGCAGGTCGCTAGAGGTCACCCAAAGCAGGTCCGGTTGGAACAGGGTGCTCACGGCTCTGTCCAGCTCAGTTTCGACTGTCCCTAAGGATGGAGATCCCACACCTCTCTCAGCACCTCTTCCAGTATTTGACCACCTTCGCGGCCAAAAAACCCAAAAGGGTATTTGTTAGTGGTACTAACAAATCAGTTAGGTATTTGCAGAGGTGCTCACAGAAGCTGCTCTTACTGCTTTTTGCATCCTTTGCTAGTTCTACCTCCGGCTGAGCTCCTGCATTTCCAACTCCCTCCCTGTGTGCTCAGGCAGTGTCTCTCTGTCCTGGACGTCATGTGCCTGCTGCCTTTTTGGTGTTTGAGCTGGCTGGGGAGCTCTGTTCACCTGTGCCAGGCTTGCTCTACCTTCCGCACGTAGGAAGAGACTGTGTTTTGAGGAGGTTGTGTTTTTGGAAATCAAGCGGTTCTCCTGAGCCCCTTTGCCTCCCAGGGCAGTCCCCCTGGGATCCTGACAAGCAAGTCCCAGAACAAGCTGAAATCTGCTCTCCTGAGGTCCAGGATGGTGGTTCTGCTATGTCTTCTTCGCCCCTCTGTGTCGAATTTAAAATTCTGAGTCACGCAGTCGCTGAGCAACACTGGGATCTGGTCACCCCGTAAGAGGCAACCCTGCCGCTGTCTCCAAGCCAGTGAGGGCCTCTGTCCTCCCCAGGAGGGGCTTCTCTGCTAACTCCTCTTCCTTTTCCCTTTTCCTCATCCTGTGAGCATTGGCTGAGGTTGAGCTGGCATTGATGCATTCCCTGGGGGAGTCATCCTCACCTTCCTCAGGGTGCTGTACCTGCTGCGCAGTGGCAGAGCCGCAGGTGGAAAAGGAGCTGGATGCAAGAGGTTTCCAGCTTTCCCTCCTGTGGGAGCCTCCATCACTGCTCCTGCACTGAGGGTAGTCTCAAGGCTTTCCCCGCTTTGCAGCGCAGGACTAGGGTGTCCTGAGCTCTGCAGCGTCTCCGTGAAGACCCTGCCACCTCCTGTTCCTCCTCCTGCAGCTCCTTCCTCCAGCAGGGCAGCACTGAACGGGAGCACAGCTCCCACCAGTGAGGCTGCTGGCACCAGCCCCAGGGAGAAGCATCAGGAATGGCAGGGAAAGCTGGACGCTTGAAGCCTAAATGTGGGCTACATCAAACTTTGTCTTTGGGATGTCTCGGGATTCTAGTCTCGTAACTTTGCTCCTCCACCTATCTGCTGGCTTACATTCCTGTTCTTTGTGGAAAGGGAGGAGAGCAAGCGAGTACAGGAGAGTACCGCTGCTTGCCTGTGGCTCCAAGCAGTGCGTCTCCACCCCCCGGAGCGCAGCCTGGCTCGCCTACGCGTCCTTCCACGTCACGTCCTGGTTCTGCGGAGGCAAAGGAGAGCCAGTGCTTGCTGCCATGAGGGCTCTCGCGTTCTGCCTCGGCCCGCCGCGTGGCTGATGGTACCCAGACACCGGCCTGGGTGAACACAGGACGTGTTTCTCCAGGACACGCGGGTTTAACGCAAGCTTCACCGAAACCCTGACAGTCAGGAGTAGAAACATGATGGAAATCAGTCAGGATTAACAAAGTAAGACTAGTAGAGGTTGTTTCACAAGCAGTGGAAATCTGGTAATTCAGAAATTATGGCAGATTTAATTTTGAGGTTTGGAATGAGATTGAAATGGATAGTTTATTTTTTGCTAGAAAGGCAGAAAAATTGTGTTCCAAGCTGAACAACATCAGGGCCTGAGAACGAACCTGGGCAGACCTTCGTGTACGAGTTGCACAGGGACAGAAGAGGAGGACTGAGCTGTTCCCCGAAGCACTCGGATTTGGTAACCAGCAAAGCTTTTGGTAACCAGCAAACCTTTTGCTGCTGCCGAGAGCAGCTGTGGGAGCTGGGAGCAGGAGTAGCTGGGTTGAGGAAAAAGACTGACGGGGTGTGAGTAGCCACAGCGCCTGTTGCCAGGCTCCGAGCAGCCGCAGGGCCCACGCCAGCACCCAGCACTGGTAGCAGGCGGGGCGGTATTTTTAAATAGTCGTTTAACCCTGAGCAAGGCCGGGAGCACGTTCAGGAACATGCTGGTGCCTACAGGGCATTCCAGGGACATTCCAAATTAAAATACTCCCATGCTACTGCGTGCGAAGGGGAAGACCTGGGATGAGGTGTCCGCTGTAGGCTGGCTCCTGGAAAAGTCAGAGGTGTAACTACTAATCGTCTCCAGGAGATGGCACCCGCAGCACGGAGAGGATGACAGTGCTGACTACGGGCACCGACTGCGCTCACCATCGGTGTGACACACAGCCCAGCAACACCCTTGAGCCACACTCGGAGCCCCTGACAAGGAGCAAGGACGGCGTTACATCCCACAGTTGTAGTAACAACTCTGCGTTGTCATCAGTGACCACCCAAGCACTGCAGTGGCTACTTACAACAACTCTGGTGTAACGCACCGATGGTGTCTGTTATCTCAACCCTTCACGCCCCACACTGGGCCCCAGAAAGGACTGGGCTGGTTTAACCCCCGTCAGCCACACAGCACCACACAGCCGCTTACTCACCTGCCCCCTCCTCCAGTGGGACGGGGCAGAGAAGTGTAGGAAAAGAAAACCCGTGGGCTGAGAGAAGTTTAATAATTGAAAATAGATTAAGTAACAGCACTAATACTGACAACATGTAATGGAAAATGCTGCTACTGATAATGTGTAACAAAAAGATGATTATACAACCCCCCACCACCCACCCAGCCTGTCCCCGAGCAGCGGTCCCCTCAGCTCACGTACTCAGCCTAACAGCTGGTGTCACACCGTCCCTCTGGTCAGCTGTGCTGGCTCTGCCCCCTCCCCACCCCTTGTGGAGAAGCAGTGGGGAACAGGGGCGGTGTCAGAAACTGGGAGTGCTGGGCTTAATGTAACGCTGCTTGGCCACAACTCGAACATCCTTGTGTGGACAGTCTTCTCAGCACGCACCCAAAACACAGTGTCGTACTAGCTACTAGGAAGAAAATGAACCCCATCTCCCCAAGACCAGCACAGGGTCACCACCTCTTTACAGACTGAAGGAAACAGCTCCAGAATTTTTCTGCCACCTGTTTCAGCAGGGAGAACATTTAACTGTATGTAAAACAGAAATATGTACCTGCTGACTTCCTTGACGAGCACCAGTGTTTCCAGAAACGGGTAACTTGTACTGCTACAGTGGGGCCAACGGCTACTACTCACTCCAAGCACTGCTTACGCACAGCCGGGGTTGAATGCTGGGCCCATCTTTTAAAGATCTTGGCAGCCAACGATGAGCAACGTGAGTTCAAACCTGATGATAAGTGTAAGTTTCATTCAGATGTCTAACAACTTAAATACAAACCAAACGTGATTAAGAACACACTGTTCGTCTTTATTGTTCTGGTAAATCTCATCTGTCGTTTAACTGAAACTTTTGCCAAAAGTGGAATTAATTCATTTAATTAAACAGTCATTCTCTTAAAAAGATTAGTTTTCTGGTAGAAGTCCCAGTATGCACAGCCAACTTTGCGTGTAGTGGAGTACAACCAGCTGTTCCCATTCTGGCCCTAAGTGAACAGCATCTCCCAGGTGGCAACTGTAGGAGAAAACCGAAAGCCTGTGCGGAAGAACCGATGTCGACGGGTGGCAGGAGCAGGATGGAGTACAGAGCGGGCGTTACGAACAGCCGAAGGGGCTGGGGTTTTGCACCTAGGCCCTACGTTACGCCTAGCAGCTGAAGAAGGGATTGGATTGAAGCCTGTACAGACACGTCCCGGGTGCTGAAGTGCATCCTGCGTGACTAAACGAGGAGCTAGTTAGGATTTAAAACAAACAGCTTACATCCCCGTTTACAACTTGATAGTAGGTATTTTGTCACTAGTTACCACAACTCACATTTGAGTTTAATAGCTGCAACAATTCCTTCCTGGAAGCAGTATGCGTGACAGCGGCGATGAGGGGAGGGCAGAGGGCCAAGACAGACTCCTCCATGTTCTCCTTAAGTGACTGTAGTAGTTGTCTACGAAGAATCCCACTGGGATACGAGACTCACACTCCAGATGGCATCCTGCACCACCCAGCATACAAGCTGGAGACAGCAGCTGGCTCCGCAGGCTCTCCACAGGGCAGCTGGCTGCAGGCGCCATCACCCCTGCTCACGTGTCAGCCTTTCCCCGGAGTGTGCTGCACGCCGATCCTGCCGGAGATCCGACAGGCCGCACCAGTCCAGCCCTACCGCGACACCTGAAGAGCTGAAGTGACAGGCAGTAGTGACGTCTTTAAAATGTTTCACCCTGGCTTTCGTTGTTAATTTTTGTGCTCTGTACTTAGCTGGGCAGAAAATACGTTCTTTTCACACACAAACTTGTGGAAAGAAGGAGAAGCATCCACCTCGCCGCATACCTGCGGAGCACGTTCCAGGCAGCGAGAGCCCTGAGCAGCGTGCCCCGAAGACGTCCCCTGCTCCCCTCAGCCAGCTCGACAGAGACAGTGCCGTTAGCTGGAAGAGGAGACGGGCGTCCCGTGGCACGTGCTCGCAGGTCTGAGCGGCGGAGGGGTGCTGGTGACGCGCTGCGCGACCGCCCTGTGAGCACGCACCTCGTTTTAGGAAGCGAGGGCTTTCCCACCCTCGCCAGGGCTCCGACCGCCTGAGCCCGGAGGTAGCTTTAGGCCAGCAAGGCAACAGTGGCTAATCAAGGGGGGACTTCTGGTTGAGATGAGGAAGCTGCATGGCAGTAAGCCATGGGGAATCAGGGCAGGGGAGTCACAGCATGGTTTGGGTTGGAAAGGACCTTACAGACCATCCAGTTCCAACCCCCCTGCCATGGACAGGGACACCTTCCACTAGACCAGGTTGCTCAAAGCCTCATCCAGCCTGGCAAGTCATGGTCTGGGGAAGCAGGGAGCTACACTACAGTATAAGCCTGTAAGGCAGGTACAGGATTTAGCACATTTTATTTACTTTTAAAAAGTGAAGGCTACCTCCCATCCAGGCGAATTTAAGACTCTCACAGCCCCCTGCTCATCTGATCTAGACGAAAACTTTGCCAACACTAATCCACTTGCTTCTGTTGCTGCATTTCTCCCCAGATTAATCTCATTTTCTGGTCAGTATTTTGACAGGATCAACACAAAATCTTAATAAGGAATTGCACTTATCCCTGGTTGCTGTTAATCCCAAGGAAAAGTCTTGTCAGACACATTACTCGGTGTCAAAACTTGATACAAAATGGAGAGGGGTTTTGGTTCAATCAAAGTAATCTTCTATGTCAATATCTGGATTCAGGAGATCTTCGCCATAGGCTGAAAGATCCATCTGGTTTAAGATTAAGTTTTCAAAGGTTTCTTCCAAGTCCGTGTCACCGATCAGCACAGCTCCCATCATTCGGCCATTCTGCATCACCACCTTAACGTACTCTTGCCCCTTGGTACATCGCAGCATCAGTTCGTGGTCTAAACCCAAGCCCTGAGCATTGTATTTTCCCAAAACCACCACCTAACGGAGGGAAAAAGAAAAAGCACTCGTAAGATTATTGCAGTGGGGCTTTTAGTATTTCTGCTGATGGCAGTTCCAGCCTTCAAAAGCCTGATGCAAAGAGGGAAATATTTGTCCCCAGGGAACCTCCCCCCCTTTCACTGGCTTTCAAACCCACAACAGCATTAAAAATCTTCACTTGGAAATACGATACACAAAACCCAATAATGAAGCAATCGCCGTGCTGAACTGCACCGAATCTATCCATGTCCAGAACCTTTGTGAGATGGAATGTGTGCAGAGATGCAAGGGACATCAGTTGCCTTTCACCATTTCAAAGTCCTACCTGTAAACATCTTTGCCCGCTTCAAATTCAGCATTCAGTTAGTATGAGTGGAGAAAATCTAAACCAGTATCATTACACAGAGAATAGTGTTTTGTCAACATAAAAGCACCTGCTCACTGTTAGCGAGTGAGCGTAAGCAAGCAACATGCGTGTGACACTGTGGTTTAAGACTATCTGACTGCACTCACTTTACCTTGTAGTTGAAAAATTTTGTAACATGAGCAAATAGTTCAAAGCTGAAATCCAGGTCAATAGATTCCCCTAAGGCATCTGCTGCCATGCATTTTGCTGCATACCATCCCATCTGCCTAGCTTGGGTCCACAGTCTCATCTGAAAAAAAACCAACAACAACCAAAGTAAGAAGGAAACACAGAGATACAGGTCACTGCGCAATGACCGACACTCACTGCCCCATCAATGCCCACCACATACTTCATCACAGAATCACAGAACGGTTT
>NW_010235504.1:0-49512 GCF_000690775.1 Eurypyga helias
TGTGTCTCCCTCCGGGGCACAACCCCCTGCGCCTCACGCTCCCGCCGCTGCTGTGCCAGTGACTTATTGGTGGTTACTGGGGCTTTTCCCGGTGTCATAATTACTTGCTGGTGGCTGAATTGAATTTATTTGTTGTTTTAGTTTGCCTCATGTCACATTCTGAAGGCTTCTCATCCTGTAGTTTTGTATCACGTTTTCAGCTAAAATCTGTGGGCCAAATTCTGAGAAGCAATTCTACCTTCCTTTTTCTTCCCCTCCTGCATCCAGCATCTCTTGGAATTGGGTCGTCAGAGACTGGCCTTCCCTCTTGCCTATTGGGACTGCAAGATCCGTGTGGACTATCCCCAGTAAATCTTACTCTCACGTTTGGATCTCCACTCATGTCCCTTCTGACCCTTGACAGCCTTCTCCTAGCGTTTGATTGTAAGTTGCTATAGTCTGGACCAGGCTGGAGCCTCCTAAGGCTTCGATTAATCCACCGCACCTAGCATTCCTCTGACTATAAAAGGAAAAGTTATGATTCTGAATAAGCATCGTGCGGAAGAAAGAAGCAAAAGCATAAAGTATTAAACTTTCATCCAGCACCATAGGAGAGATGTAGTTATTAAATTTCAGCTGCTTATCAAACTGATATGAAAGTCATTTTGCATGATTGCTTTGCATCCTCAAATCTTCTGCTTTTATTTGCAGTGCATCTCTGTGCTTTCTTATTAGAAAAATACTCAAAGGATAAAAAAGCTGATAATATTATTCAGTTTTGACAATTAGGTAGAAAAAACATTTTAAGAAGTGCTTTTTTTATTGCAGCTAGTAATAATAGTGGTGGTCCTCCTGGTAGCAGTCTCTTCTGATGCTACCCAGGGTGATGCTAGCTTTACCCTGTAATGGCTAAAGCCCTGATGGTTATACTGGTAAAGCTGTTAAGGAGTGTGAGCCAGAATGTCATTCTCGGTATCACAAACAATGTATGCAGCCACAGCTTATTCTGCTTTCAGAGGTCCATATTTTATGGCTTTTCCACTCCCCCCTTCCCATTTCAAAGATTCACGGATGGGCTGTGGCTAGTGCCTGTGCCGAGAGGGGCAGGAGGAATATCACCTTTCCTGCTCCACACAGCCTGTCCTGGGCTTGCCTGCAGCTGCTGTCCATCTCCTCCAGATCACTATCGCGTTAGCCACTCGAGCAAATCTCTGTCTATTTATAATCGATCTCCCATATACTTGAGCTGTCCAGCAACTGCCTTTAATTGCTACCTCCCCGCATTGTGGTTCCCTTCCAGTTCAGCTTAATCTGCTCCTGATGTTTTGCGTGTGAATTTATGGAAAGCTGGGAGCATTCATGGGAATGCAGAGCCCTTGGAAGATGAGAGCAAATGATCCCATCTCCCACAACTCTCCCTTTCCCCACTGTGGGTTTCTACAACTTGATGTTTGGGGTTTTTTTTCCAACAAATGTTCCAACCATTTCTTCAGTACGCTCCCTGCCTTCCCATTTTCTGTCAGTGCTTCCCCAACTCCTGCTGGGTTTTACTCCTCTTTGATTTAATTCACTCTCAGCAACTGCCACAAAGCTGATGGCTCCCTAGCATTTATCTCTTCATCTTTGGTTGCTACCTTCTGTCCAGTCCTTTCATCTCATACTATCCACCTCGTACCACAGGCCAAATGTCTGGCCATGAACTCGTTATAACAAGAATGCAACCTCTTCGAGATGTTGTTTCTCCATCATTGTACAGAATATTTCTCTGTTGCACCATGCTGGAGGATATTAGCACCATACCTGCTCCTCACACTTTCTCTTAGAGATTTAATTTCTGCAAATCAAGTCACTGGTTTTCCAATCTTTACAAAACATATGTCTTGTATTAAAAGACCTGTTTAGATCTTCCTGTCTAGGTTTAATTTCTCTTCCCCAATCTAGGGGAACTTTCTCCCCTCTGAATTTCTTCACCTCTACACTGCTGTCCTCTCGGACAGCAATTTGCTCCATGTAAGCATACAGCTTGGGAGAGAAGATACACTTCTTGCTGCTTTGAAGATCTGGAAAGGACATGTTCTCCTCCCTGGAAGAGGAATTCTAGTGACCATCCCCATGTAACATGTCTTTTAATTAGCTTTTGGTCTGTCTCGAATTCAGAATGGAATAGTTCAGACTGTAGCTCAGGTTTCTGTCAATACTTACTCATTTTCTTTGGCCACTACATGGTCACAAATGCTTTGCCTGGTGCTCAGCCACCCACCATGGTGTTGGTCCTAGGTGTGGCAGTGGCTCTCACTTGGCCTTAGAGGGAAGTGCAGCTGTTCCAGGGAGGTGCAGAAGCTGGAGTGATCTGGGCTGGGGTAAGGTGTGAACTGTAGAGGAAATGAGAGAGGGGAGGAATAGTTATAGTGTTAGGAAAAATATTCTAACAGTGAGATATGCTAAGCTTGGGCAGTGGGAGGACAACATCTCCTTTGCAGGATTCATCATCAGAATATATTTATTACTGTGTTGTCCAAAGTACTTTACAAATTCTAAGATATGATTGTATCTTACACCTTGGCAAGGAACAGAACAGATGTCCTTATAAAGGACAATTTAATCAAGCAAAATAACAATTAGTCAGGAATCTGCTAAAGGAATCAGTAACTGTAACTCATGGTCAGCCCAAAAATGTAACAGCAATCTGGCTGAGTTTTGCTGTGCTGACCTCTGACTCCACAAAGTCTACATTACAGTCTTAGGTAGTTTTTGCACCAAATATTTCCTGAAAGAAAGAAAGTAAAAACCATCTTATTTCAATGGCTGCGGCCTAATATTTTATCTCTGAAGGCTGAAAACCCTCCATTTTCAACACAAAAAACAAAGGCTGGTCACATGTTGAAAATATACATACTGTCCTCTGCAGAGTACTTTAACATGCCCAGCAGTATATTCCCACTTTTTTCCTAGACGAGTAAAATTACAGTGTGTAGCGGGGCTGGCACCATGCTTCCATGCTGTGCAGACATTAGAGGAGAGGGAATAATTCAGAATGAATAGTTTAGTCAGTAAGTTTACCCTTTTTCTGCTTATGGGATTTCCATGGGCAGACTGAGGTTTCCTTCAGTTTATTATGCAAAAGAATTCAACGAGATCCTTTTTCCTCTCTAAGTATTTTTAATTGCTCAGGAACACTTCTCCGTGAACATTCACCAATCACTTCTTGAGCTTTGTTAGTTATGACTGCTTTGATGAGTCACATGGTGTTGATTTATTTTTCCAATGTGTTGAGCATGCAAAAACTTCTGGGACACATATTCGTGTGTGTGAATCTAAGATCCAGTTTCCATCAATACTTATGTATGCTGTTATGAAATTCTGTGTGAATAACCACAATATTAATTGAATCATACAAACATCCCTAGAAAGCAAACACAACTGGAAGACAGTGTGGTTGATATGAATCCATTTCCAGATTCCAGTGAAAGAACAATGGTTGATATTAATCCATTACAAAATTCTAGTGAATGCACAAGTGTTTTTTTAATAGCATTGACCCAGCTATAGTAGATTATAGGAAAAGTGTTGTCATCACACTGCTCTCCTTTGATTCCACCCTGTGTTTCTTTCTTCTCATGAAGTAGCCGTGGGAAGGAAATAATAGCAAATCTTCCCCCCTCAAAAAACGGGATTAAAGTAAATGTCTTTGAGTACCAAATAGCTAGCTCCCATTTTTCAAACCCAGACTTAATACATCGCAGTTGTACCTGGGAGGTCTAGTTCGTTCAGCACCTACCTGCCTCCAGGATGAGGATTCAATTAAGAAATATAAAAGATAATATGGTGCTATAGGGACAAAAGTAGTTTTGAAACTCTACCCAGGCTTTCTGTAAATAGAGGTGCATTTCTTTGAAAGCGAACATTTGCTGTTAAAATGCAGCAGTTTTCTATTCTGTGATCCTCCACTCCAAATTATAATAGAAAATATATAATGGAGTGTAAGAGCTAACAGATGAGAAAAATACACCTTCAATGTGAATTTCTCCTCCTAGCTACAAGGCACTATCCTCAAGAACCTCACTGTAGCTGCAGACTGGAAAAGATATTCTTCACTCTAAATGTGATTACTTGATTCAAGAGTCTGCCAGCCAACATCTTTGATGCAAGACCCCTAGCAGAGTCCTTTGCGGATGTCCAAGGTTGCAACTAATTGCACCAGTGCTTATACTGACCACGTCTAGAACCAAGTCTGTCTCTCTTTGTTCTTACCTCATGGGCGTTTTACTTTTAAGGCCTAGTGATCTTCCCCTTATTGTTATCTACCACTGAAGACAATGTACTTCATGGCAAAATAAGAAACACAAGACAAGACTCTTCTTAACTTTGATTTGAAACCTCTAGCTTGGCACCAGCCTAAGAAGTCATTTTGTGCAACAAATATCTTGCATCACAAACTGTGTATCACCCATTTGTTATGCTTTGTACCACCACCATTATTACTGAATTTCTTGCATTTTTTTTTCCTGTGGTGACATCTCCTTTGTATCTTCATGTTTTGCAGACTTCATTAAAATGGTCTTCACTACAATAAGTAAGGTAGTACCCTTTCTTCATCTGAGAAACTGAAACAAAGATGTGAAAAGTCATCAAATTTTGCCTACCTAGTTTGTGAGATGGAAGACATGATTTTACAAAACATAACTGTAACGTTTCTCATGCACAGGGCACAGGTTGGACGAACTTGTTTGCTGACTGAGGGAGCTGTGTCCTTCTGAAAAGTCTGTTTTGGATTGGGAGATCAACAAAATGAACAGAAAAAGGTGGACAACTGTGAGCACTTCAGCATGAATTATTCCTTCTTCATTATAAAGGCATGTGAAGTGAAATCCAGTCCCTTGAATGTAGTCTTAGCACTTGTTTTGCACCTAAAGTTTTGATAGTTATTGAAGCAGAGGTGTCAAAGTAAGTGGATAAATTCCATATCTAATAGGAAATCTGAACACCTCCAAAATAATTCTGCCTGTTTAAGTTTTAGCCCATAAAATTTATGTGTTCTTGGCCTTCATTAGGAAAACTAGAACTCCACTCTCAGAAACAGGTTTAGGTTCTAAGCAATAGGGTTAGATCACAGTTTCCACCTCCTCAGGTGTGTAAGCCAGGAGAACCTTCTTTGTCCCCCTTTAATTCTGTCGTACTAGGCAGACTTGCCTTTTACCCTGGGTGTGACCAATGTACATCTGAGGGACAGGGAGACAGTATGGGATATAGTTTTCTCAACAGTCATAGTGCATAACCCCGAGTGAGCCAAACTGACACTACCAGGGCAGCTTTAATCCAGACATTTCCTAGTTTTTGAGTGCTGAACTTCAGAACATCAGTGCTTAATTTAAATTTCATGGATGCAATTTCCTTGTGTTTTGGTAATATAGGTATTGAACAAGCAAAAATATCGTCTGTAACTGTTCTGATCTCCATGCAGAAGTCGTAGAGGGCTGTTGTCTTCTGCATAAACTGTTGTTAGTCATGGGATGGAAGCAAAATTGAACAGCAGTTACTGTTATTTTGCTAAACAGCACAGTGAAATCAGAACTCAGGCCTAGTTAATTTAAGTTTAGGTTCAATAGAGATAGGTGGATTAGATTGCGTCTTGTTCTTTCCAACCTGAACATCCTTTTGCTCATTTTCTTACTTCCTTTCTGGTGGCAGTCATGCATACCTTTCTTCCCATTTCTCACTCTCCCATGAGTTTGTATACACCTCCTACCTCATTTACTCATCCTCCTCACAGCCGTGGTCGGTGCTCATGTCTTCCCTTCTTTTCTGCTCCTGTGCTCCATATGTTGCCCCTCCTTACCCAAACTCTCAAGGTTGCCATGTTTCTAAATGTTCTGACCATTTTATTGCAGCATGTTTTAAACCCTCATAATTTTTCCCATTTTCTCCCCTAATTGTCAGAGCTAGAGCATGTGCACATCCTGATCTGTGCATGCACATTAGCTCCATGTCCAAAGTGGCAGTTCTTTCTTATTGTTAAATAAAAGCTCTGCCAAAACCCCCTCACTTAGAAATTTCCATTCTCAGTTTCCTTACACCCTTTGCTTCCCCTCTTTTACTGATTTTCTGTTTGAAACTAAGCTTTTTCCTCTCTCTGCAGATCCCTTGGACTCCATCAGGAGCAAGGGAGAGTGATGCTCTCTGCTGTTAGTCCTGAATCCAGAGACACAGCCAACTCCAGCAAGCAGGAGAAAAATCCTGCTCACGTGTCAGGGCTGTGTATCTTAGGGTACCTGATATATCTGTGTAACCTGATTGACAAAGAGAAACTCTGACAACAAAACTAATGAGCATAAATAATTTTTTTTTCCACATATTAAGAGTTGACCAGTTTTCAAGACCCAGTTTTAAACTGCAGAACTGTTAAGAAAACAACTGAAAGTCATACTTATTTTTAAACATTGGTAAGCAACATATTTTCCCTAATCTTACTCTCAGAAGTGAGTATTCAACTGAAACACAGCCATATAGTAGAAAACTTCCGACCCGAATGTTAAATTCTGGCAAAGCAATACCCGCTGGAAGCAGATTTCGCAAAAGAAAATTTCAAGCCACATTCATTATAGATGTGGCTGTTTCCAGTGTTCGAGGAAAACCAAATTTCATGCTAAAAAAAAAAAAAATCCTGTATTAACAATCCTTGAAAATTAAATTATCTAATGAATTATCAAAGGTAAGGTGGATGGTTTCCTTTCCCTGGGCTTGGCCTATCAGTATGTGGCATTCCTAACATACTGGTGAGACTGAATTTCTATTCCCCTGAATTTTTAGTATTTTAATAACTTACCCGGATTTATCAGAAAAGTGAACAGTTTTCACCTGTTCCACTGATAGAATCAAATTGGCGCACTATAAGTAAGCAATACTAAGTGTACATACTATATAGTATGTACTATATCTATTCTATATAGATCATGCAACATCCTTCTGAGAATATCCTTCTGGGCATTGGTCACTGCCAGTAAATGTTGATTTCAGACAGGAGAAATATAATTATCTCCATTAAAAAGCTATACAATTAGCAACACTTGCCACACAGTGGAGTCTAGGTTACCATGGTATTGCCCTATGCCTAGAATAGGAAATAACGGTGGTGTATCAGATTCCATCTCATGGTAATTGCTACTTTTTTACTGACCACCCATGTAGCATTAAAAGTCTCCTGCCCAACTAATTCACCTATTTTAAAGCATATTATGCTTATATTTATTCTTTGTTCCACCTCAAATCACTAGTGTGCCAAGTACATAATGCTGGGTTTTCAAATACCCCAGAACATATATTTATATGATGAGTAGGAAGGAAGCATTCAGGGTGGAAGAGGAAAATGGAAAAGAAACCCATTAGGGGTGTGGAGTTCAGGAGAGTGTCTGAGGTGCCTCTGCGCCATGCAAGAGAGGTGGGAAAGGAACGAAGGCAAATGTGAAATGTGAGAGGATCAATGGCCATTTCCTGAGTACACAGGAATATGCTAGTGGAGGAGACAGGAAAAATAAACTCAACAACACAGGAGATTAGGAAGATGTGAAATTGTGGCTGCCATGATGGTTGAGTTACAAAGAAGGGCTAACTCAAAGATAGGAAATTTCCTTCCACATCCTTCTCCCACAAGCAAATAAAATATGTCTCCCCCTGTGGGGAAAGCTAGGGAGTGGTGGAAGATGGGTGTATGGTGGGAACACCTTTGGGCATAGAAGGAGGTATGTGAATGGAAGAGGTAATTGGGAAAAAGACAGAAAAAGGAAAAAAAAAAAAACAGTGAAGCAAGGAGGTGAGAAAGACAGGACAGTGAAAAGCACTTTGGGATACCGGTAGGCAGGAAAACAAAATTCAGCTTTCATATTACAGGACTTAGAGGAGGATCAGTGCTGCCCACAGACAATCGGAGAGGGCCCTGTATGCACTCGGTTGAATTTTGTACCTGAAATAACCCTTATTTGTGAGTGACTTCTCCTTAAACATGCTGATGTTCCAGCAGCCAAAGACCTGTGACATGCTTTCACAAATAAATACAAGTATATACTAGTTAATTAGTTCCCTTATTAATTTTCCTGCCCCACACCCCTGCACCCCCAAAAGATTTATAAATGTTTTTAAGATTTTGGTTTGGCAATGGTTTATACATTTTCTTCCCAAATATATGATTTTTAAGCCTGTGCATTGCTCTGAGACATCCTGGCTTGAAGGACAATTTTCTAGGATGTCTCCTTTTTAGCATCCTAGGTTCTGGTGTATGTGATATCACACAAAGTTATGTTTGGGAATGTCCTTATCAAAGGAGGAACTGCCAGATTATTGTACAGGAGAAAAGAGAATTTTGAAAGCTACAGTAAAACTTGCCTGATAGTTGAGAGATTCAGGACATATTTCTGAACTTAACATAATTTTCACTTCAGCTTTACAGTTCACCTTTAACACATATCACCTTTTAAAAATATTTCCACAAGCATCATGCGTGTTACCATCAGAGTGTCAGCTTTAACTGCGAATTCACTGGCTTCGTTATCTGTTTAAGTTTAGCTGCTTATCACTGAAGCACCACAATGGTGGCCATGTTACAATGTGCAGGTAGAGAGGCATGTAGGTACACAGAGAGACTCTGATTTAGCAGCAGATTTCTGTGAGTGCTTAGCTTTACGTGTACGATTATTGCCATCACGCAGAGAGCGAAGGCGTAAGGTATACTGTGCACAGGGTGGGCTTGTGCCAGATCGGATCCACAGCCAGTTAAAAGTGGTAAGACCGACAGATAAATCTAAGTTGGACTCACAGCATTATTTACATGTAGGTCTTTGTATTTATAAACAGCAATATGCTGCTGTTACAAAAGCTATTTCATTTAGTGGCATCCTACATTCAGCAATTTAATTATTCTCTTAATTATTGAAACATTCATCATAGTTTTCCAATTGATTCATGAGGGGCTGGCTACATTTCTTTAACTCATTAATATAGTGACAAGAAAATTGACAGTGTTCTTGCTAACCCCCTATCTCTGAACAGTAATACTGGGAGTAGAAGACCTTGAGTCTTTTTTTTTTTTTAAATTTTAAAATTTGTATTATTATCACTAGCAATAACTATAGTAATAAAATACTCATTTAGCAGCGAAGGAACAGAACGATATATGAGGAAACCCTAATTATCAACGGTTTTGAGAGTAAAAACTGCAAACGAATATCTTCCTGAGACCACATTTTTTATTATGAAATGGGTGATAAAGCAGAGATAATTCTAAATCCAAACACATATTATATGAAATAGATAAACCCAAGATAAAAATTAATAGTGACCTTGCATGCCTGGATATAAGAAATATAATCAAGCATATATATCAGTCACGGCTGGAAAGGGACAGGGAGATGCCCACAGGTGAAAGATTAATTTGCAGAGTTCTAAAATGTGTTCAAAATAAAATCTGTGGCATCTCTCTTCCCTCCCTTGGCCTGATTTTGAGAGTTTTCCTTATTGCCTGTCTGCAAAACTGCTACCTTAAATAATCTTCCTAACTTGCATTAAAAAGAAAGATTTAATCTTTTCTTTTTTCTTCTATCCCCTTTATTTACAGACTAAGTAAAGGCACAACTCTTTATGTCTCTATAATTTTTTTGCAGCTATCTCTGCTATTTATTTCATTTTTATAGCTTCTAAAATGTCAGGTGCTACCCTCAAAGACCTCTCTTGTATTCATCAGTTTTCTCTCAGGAGAGGTTGTCCAGAGTTTGAAGCATACAAGGTCTTGTCTTCATGCTTATAAGAGTACTTCTGCCCTTAGATATTATTCTCATCCTCATGATACTATGCAAATTGACAGCTACTTTCCTGTGCTTCCAGCTAGGACTTCTGAATATCGTGTGAATAGCTGGAAAATAGCTAAAAAAGGGGTGTGAGCATCCAAAATCTAGAAGTTCAGTCCTGAGCATGCCTGTATGTTTGTGCACATGTATGTGTTAGTAGATGTGTGTACTAGTCATACACCGTAGTCTGAAAAGTGAATCTGTGTAAATCAATGCATGTATTTAGCTCTCTCACCAACTCTCTCCCTGAGTTAACACCCCAGCACACACAATGCTAGCGAAGGTGATTATCTCTGCTAGCATAATTCCTCCGTAACATCTGCTTTCGCCCATAACACTCCACTAATTTTTCCCTCATTTCATTACACATAATTTTCTTTCAACACAATCTACATGTATTAAGTGGTAATGACTTTCCAGTTAAGAGCAAATCGACGCCAAGGGACCCCCCCCTCGATTGCCTGCCGTGCCTGACTCCGGCTATTAAAGATAAATTTGGTGCCTCAGAAAGCTGCAGTAAGCTAATCAATCAATTAAGCGGTTAGGACATACATTATCAAAATTCCACAGTGCGGGGGTGCATGAGAGCATGCTGATATACTTGGTATGATTTTAGGAATAAAAAAAGAAAAAAAATGCAAGCTACTAATGAATACGATTTGAGGTTGAAAGTCAGTATTCAGTGCCTTCTGAAATGAAAACTCCAGCTATTACACACTACCGATAGCAACTTTGGTGTCTATGTGTGCACAATTTCCATTGCAGCTTTTATACCTACTGCAGCTTACTAGTGATACCAGAATGGAGCTGATGACACAGTAAAATCTATTTTTAAATGATATGAAGATTCTGATGCAGAATAAAGCAATGCCATTCACAGTCAAGCTGGCTGTTCTGTCCCTAACTTGTCATTGTGTCTCTGGGCACTGCCACAGCTTTAGAACACTGATTAATATTCTATATTATGTGTGTTGCAAAAAGGTGGTTTAAGGACAGAATGGCAGCCATCACGTCATGTTGTGTCAAGTTTTATCTTTAACATTGCTTTAATATTCATTCTGAGTTTATTTTTTTAGGATATTTAAAACTAGTAAAACAGATTCTAAAACAAGCTGGAAAATGGCTTTGACTTTTTTGTTTTCTAAAAAGCAGCTCCTAGTGACGTTCTTTGCAGGACTGACTTACAAAACAGCTTCAACCCAACCCGAAAAAATTAAGTTCACTGATAATCAAGTTACATTTGAGTGCAAGGAAATAAGATAATTTCAGGAGTATGCGTAATATCACTAACAACCCCTTCATTGCTATGTCTTGTCTTTATTATCTTTGGCATTTTCTTGTTCTTTGTATGGAAAAATGACTTAACCAGTTAAAGACTCTTTTTTAATGTAAAAACATTTTCTCTTGCATTGTGATGAACAGCCTGTATGCCAATGTTTGGCCAAATGCTAAGGAAATTGAAGCAAAACCCCAAAGACTGTAAGCATTATACAGGCAGTCTTTATAGCTCTGTCAGGACTAATACAAAATGAGAGTTAAATAGAACTTTATAGCAGGATTCCAAATAGGACAAAATAGGACAAAAATTGTAAAACTTATGTTTTTAAAACACTCAGTAAATCTATAAAATATAGACTATAAATGGATCATTACAAGGCTTTGCTAATTACTTTTCCTGTCAGTATTAAGCATTTTGCCTAAAGCTTTGTTATCGTAGTGTTGTAGTTATCAGATGAAACAACATGCAAAACTCCCTGCTTACTTTTCCAGAGCATTTTCCTCACTTTCTGCAAATTACATTGGAACATATTCAATGCATACGCTTCCACTAGTGGAAAGATCCATAACATCTTTTTACTGTCTAAGTAAATATTCCTTAGGAAAAAAGAGCAGGTTGTCAAAGACAAAAAGGATGGTTTTGTTTTGGTTTAAAGTATAATACAAATAAAGGAAGTAACTGAATGACTTGTTTCTGATGTGTTTGCGTAAGGAAAAAAACTATGAATGAATTCTAAAAAGAGCAGAATAAATGTACACAATACATGCAGAACACAATCCAAGCCCTGCATGTAAAACACAATTACAGGTAGTTAATAACGGCAGAAATAAAAAAGCTATCCACAGAGACTATACAAGTGCATCATCCTTTCCTTGGTGCAAAACCAGCATGTTTCAATAACGTGATTCCGTCCTTTCCTTGGTGGCATTCTTCATTGACTAGGCTGATAATGAAAAGGTGTCAGGGAGTTTCACGGTTTGCAGTTGTATTTTCTCCTTTTTTTTTTTTTTCCTCTGTTTCTTGCCATTCATGGCTGTTTCCCTGCCTTTGCTCTGTACAGAGGGTATGAAATATTTCAGAACTATATTTTCTTCTGAGATGTAGGGCTGAATTTGACTTTATTATCATTACTATCATGCAAGTTTAAGTTTATTCAGTTGAAAAAGACACAATGATGTTGCTCTTCCTGATATAGAAACAGCGATATTGGCTTTTATAGGATTTTTAGTGCAGGCTTCTTCATCTGTCCTGGATTTGATAGCTACTCAATCAGCTGGAATTTTTTTGTTTTTTTGTTTTTGTTTCTCACCCGTTCTTTTGGGGAAAAATCATTCCAATTTATCTAAAAGAACATCAAAACGTCTTTATCTGTTCACACTGAGTGAGAAATTCCTTCAGATTAGGGCAGGGAGGAGAAGAGGGAAGAGAGGCAAACAATAAAAAAAGCTCAGACCAAACTAGTTTGCTTTCTGCTTTTATGCAGTGCATGTAATGACTGAACTTTTGACTTTTGAAGTTTTTCTCTGGTGCAGTACTGTGGAAAAAGAAACAAATAAACAAACACACACACAAAAAAAAGATCCCCTTGGTGCAAAGGCCAGTCTAAGGCAATACCTGGTGAGGGGAATTTTTTTTTTTGGTTGTTGTTGTTTACTTGAAGCAGATAAAACACCCACCTTAAACCCGCCCTCTATTCAGTTCAGCAGCACCTCCATACTCCAATAAACCGTTTTCATTCCATCTGGCGTGCGTTTGCTCTGAAGACATTTTCCTGTCAATCTCTCCTGCCACATTAAAAATCTGTCATTACTATTGCATTGCCGCCTGGCTCCTGAGATTTGTCTGACTGCTTTATTGCTCCTCTCATTTTTTTTTTTTTCTGCTACAGCCGAGAAGCAGAAATAAAGGTTTGTTGTTGAAACATGGCCGCAAGGAAAGTAGGAGGCACACATCTGTCAAGGTATTACCTTTCTTCAACCAGGGATTAAGGTGTTTTACTGCTCTCGCTACTGAGCAGTCACACTGAATAAATTTTCTCAGTAGAACATAAAAATGAACTCATACATTTTGAACTGGGTTTCATTCTTTCAAGCCAACCCATATAATTATGCAATGGCATCAGTGTTCAGGGGGAAAAAGAGAAGACAGAAAGGTTTGCGTGTGCCCCCCTTCTCTCTCCTGCACCACCCTTCACATTTACATTATTTAAATGCTTATTAGGAAGGCAAGACTGAGGCAGTCAGTATTGGGGAGATAAATGTTTTTTTACTGTTCCTTGTTGCTGCCAGTGGATCCCTTGCAAGGCCAGGTGGGTTACAGGGCTTTACTCCCCATGTTTTGTCTCTCTGCTCACAAAATATGCCTGGCTGTGAATATTCACTGTTAATTCACATCGAACAAGTCAGTAGAATTGTGATTTCAAAAAGATGGGTCTTTTGAAAGAAACTGGCAATATTAGCTGCTGTGTACCCTTCCCATTTCTGCTGCAGAGATTAACTTTAAAGCCTCAGTGGTACAAAAGAAAACATTTAAAAATTAAATATAGCCAGTGGAAGATTGTTACACTGAGACAGACCATACCAGACCATCATCCACAGTCCACTGCTGGACACTCCTGCATCATCATCTCAGGCCAGTCACATGAAGTCAGATGTCTAAAGCAGATGGGGTTATCTCACAAAATAAACATTAAGTGTAGGCAAATGAAGTATCAGGTCAAATATATCTGTGAAGGGGGACAATATAAGGTGCTTTATGGTTTGTTTATTTCTGAAAATAATAATGCAGCTTAATCTGAGGAGACCCCAGGACAGAAGGACTAAGTTCAGTGCAGAACCATAAACCCTTGCAAACTTTAGGGAAAAAATAGTTAAGAAAGTACTACATAGTCAGAAATCACAGATCCATTTGTATAAAGCCATCTAGGGCTCCATACCTCCAGGTAGCTCTGCAGTGCGTCCCCACCATCAGTTTGACACGCTCTCTGTTTTGCCCTATGGTCCCTGCCTCCTAATGTCCACACTGCCTCTTCCCAGCCTCCCCTTTGAAGCGAGACAAACACCTCTCACCAGAGATGTTAACTTGTGTCATTGCTGAATGACATATTTATTTAGCAGTAAGGTAGCTCAGTTCAACAGAGAAATATTAGGACCTGCAGTTCTACTGAAAAACTGCTGCTTGAACAAAAGCAAATGAGCTATCCCGCAGGTCAGCAGATAATCTGTCACTCACTTATTCTTCACAGTGTCCCAAGAAGGTCATAAATCACCAGGATATCAGTTCAGTACTGTATTCCCCCAGCCTTTACTTTCTGCTATTAGCTATTTTCAATCCATTTCAACCCAGTGAAAACACAAGTAAAAGTGAGGATTGTGAAATCCTATCCTCCTCCTGGTCCCACCTCCTTCCCAGCGCTAAATTGTATGGATGCATTTCCAGCTTGCTTATGCCAGGACAGCACCCGGGAATGCATCAGGTTGGATCAGGAGGCAAAGCTCCAACCCAAACTATTTGAAGGTTTTAATTCTTCAGGGGAAGGGATCATCTTGTTCTCTGTTAGTATAACACCTTGCACAATGGGGGATTTGGGGTTGTTACGTAGTGCTTCAATGCAAATGATAAATAATATGTGCCCGTGGAAATACAGTTCCTTTTGATGCTTTTTTTATGGCATCCCTCAGTCTGACTTAGACCGTATTTGCAAGTAGTTGGTCCGTGGGAGTAAATAGATAGTGTGAAAAAATTGGTGCTGATGACCCTCTGTCCACACTGTATGTCTTTTAGGGGATTACTTCAAACTAATTCTGGTCTGGCCCCATGGACTGCATGCCCATTAGCAAGTGGAGTATATTAGGTGTGTTTCCACAGCACAACTTCTCTATTAATTTGATCTGAAAGAAGCCTAGCCTGTGCTCCCTGAGCCCACTCTGCGGTGCAAGCCACAACACTCTCAAAACACCACTGCAAATGCAGCTGATGCCTTCTCTGGCAGCCTCATGTTTGCTGGATCCTGCATGTGACTGACACTCCTCTGTGCACCTCAAAGACAGGGTGTTGCTTGGTGGTACAGATATTTGCAGATAATCAACCAAAAAAGAGGGAGAGAGAAAGATAGAGAATCATATATATAGCTGTTCTTATTGTTTTCCCTTATTTTTTTTTACACAAAAACCGTCTCTGTGACTTTATCCAACACAACCATCAAGGAATTTGGAGCCTGTAGCGGTGTCACACTTGACTGTAAATTCAGATTATTTGCAGAGGTCTGGGATTTTTTGGTGGTGTTTCACCCAGTTTCAACGTTTTCCTGCAGAAATGTGTTTGCTGGTGATGGCCCTTTACCTACTGACTCCTCCTCTCCCAGCAAACATAGTCCAGAGTTATAAGTGCTGTCAGTAGCTGTAGTTTCATTTGCAAAGCCTGTCTGAAGTGGGCAACTGCCTTATACCTTTGGGTGTGTTTAAATTACATATCAGGATCCAGATCAAAGCCTGCAAATGGCCTCTTGCCAAGATACTTTACAAAGCAGTTCATATTTGTAGGAGTCAACCATAAGGGGTCAAATTTTCAGAAAATATAAAGCTCCTGAGACTCCTTTTGGGAACCTCAGAGTTCTTTTTTCTCTTACAAAAGAGAAACAAAACAGCCATGACCTCTATTTTTCTTTAAACAAGAATTCAAATAAGAGTAGTTGAAAATAAAGGGAACTCCATATCTCAGTCCTCATTAAACTGACCACTTGATTTTAATTACCACTTGAATAATTCAGGAAAAACATGACAATATTTTCCCATGGATGAGGAATCTTTGCATCCAATCAAAGCAGCCTGAAACTTGAATTTAAATATGCAGAACTTCTTGTCCACACAGAGGGATATGGTTGATAAGTATCTGAGACAAGGATTTGGGCAGTACGGTTTGATCTGGTTCTTGGGGTTATCTGTCTAATCATGGCTGCATCTCATCCAGTTACGCAGTGGTTATCAAAGCTTTATGTGTACTCCCAGTGGAAAAAGTCTACCGCATGTGTTATCTTCATTCTGGGAACCAACTCCAGATACACAGGGCTTTAATGAGTCAACAACTCATTTATGATTACTTCCTCTCAAAAAAAAATTAATTTAAGCTGCCCTCACATGATAATTTTAGCCTCCTTACTCTCATTCTTATTAGCATAGAGCCACTCCCTGCTCTGTGCATTTAGTTCATCCCATCTTTACCTGTTTTTATTCTCCTGGTTTAAGTAAAATTAAGTTATAAGGTTAAGTTAAGGTATATATAATTAATGAAAGGCCCTTTCTCTCAGTAACACTGAACATATTCATCTTCTTCCTTCCCAATACGAATGTGTAATTCACTTATCCCACTCTCATACCTGTCCCTATCACACCTTTCCACAGAGGAGTGTCAGCTAGTGCCATCTACCCAAGGACAGATACTGCTTTTAGTGAGGGAAGAAGAGCAGAGGGAGTCTGTTCATACAGTAAATTTTGAGGGAAAGAAAGTGCACAGTTTCCCAGTGTCAAGGCTTGGGTTCATTTGCTGATAAAAGTAGCAGCTTAGCCTGCTCTTTTCTCAAATCATCTGTCTCTGAAAAAGAGCATGTTAGCTTCTGCATGGAACATGCAACACCTGAACCAGAACTACAGCAAGGAAACATAAATTCCTCCAGTTCCATCAGCTGAACCTTTTAATGTAGATGCTGCTTTATCATTCTTAGACAGGTACAGATTTATCACGGGAGTTCCCATTCCCATTAGCTCCAGGCAACATGCTACCTGCTCCCATGCTTGGTCACAGGTCTGTTGAGATGACAGCTGTACCCATCACTTGAACACAGCAGGACAGACAGAAAGACGTTAGGGAAGGGAAAGACTTCCACTGATCAGCAGTGAGCTTTGACACAAATGTTTTCTACTGCAGGCCTCCTACGTGAACTTCAATTCAGTGTGCAGCATCTGTGCACATCCATTCCCTGTCTTTGGGACCAGCGAGCGCAGCACTTCCTCTGCCCATTGTCTCTGCAATATGTGGTCACTGGCTGTACGAGTACCCAGCAGCAGGGGCGGTAGAGCAGACACAGTGATGTGTACTTGGGAAACCCACATGGGAATGCTCCCAACAAGGCTACTGCTCACGTGCTTACACGCTGAAGCATCTTCCCTGTCACAGCCTCTCATCATTCCACTGCCAGGGAGGAAGTACCATGAATGATTGATGCAGAGAGCTGCAGGCAGCTCTCTCCCAGGTCTATTTGCTTCTACTGAGCATGCACCTGTGGTTTGCATTGTCTTTTCTGTCTCCCTCTGCCCTTCTTCCCTCTGCATTGCTTCTAGGCTGGCGGTGATGGTTTGAGAAGGCAGATCTTTCCCCTCAGGGTGAACTTGCACTGCTGACACACAGATCTCAGTGGCGCGTATCAGAAAGCTACATTGCAACCATGGTGGCAGACATCTAGTAGCATCTTCCAAGGACTTCAGTTCATTATTTTTTTCCTAAATATTAATCAAAAGTGATATTGACATTCTTCATTGATCAAAACGTATGAGTTTTGGCAATTAACTTTCTAGAGATTTCCAATAAAAATAGGAGATTTTTTGTCGTTTCTTTCCCCTCGCCACTTATTTTTTCTCCCCACATGACAAATGCTGTCTCCTTGATGAGCCATGTTGGTTCACACATTAAAACGAAAACACTAAACCTGCTCCAATCTTACCTGGCATTGTACCTAACCAGGTGTTGCGATGGGTCAGAGAGGACGGGGAGGTATTCTCTTTTTAAACCTGTCCTGCACCCCTCAGATACCCCTGCCAAGATGTGTCAGAACAGATCATGCTGCAGGTAGCCCTCAGGATGTGTTTCTTTTTGCAAGCCACTGAGTGCTTTCGAACCTAGGGCTGTGTCAGGCTGTTTGAGCACCTCTTGGGATGCCATCAGTGTCTTCTGCAGGTGGGCCCTGTGCTGCACTGTGCTCGAGTGTTTATGGATTACTACGCAGAATCAGCAAGGATAGATTGGTTTCCTCTTCAGAAAACAAGTGTGAAGTGCAGAAACCCTGATGGCCCCTCTGATCTCCGTGCCTGCAGGTGGCAACAGCAACAACCTTTCATATGAAACATTAAGAGCTCTCAGCCCCGACCACAGTGGTGAAGTGGCTGCCCTTAAGTCCCAGCGCAGGCTGAACTCAGCTGGGAAACCCTGAGGTCAGCTTACCCAGGTAACGAGCCCGGCCTGGTGACATTTCCCTCTGGAGGGTGACTGTAGCACCTCAAGAGGCACCAGGGCTTGGCAGTTGTTTATCTGTGCTCTGTGATGCTGTGTCCTGCAGGGCATATTAAAGTCCATGAAATAATGATGAAGCAGAGGGGTAATTAAAAGCCACAGTGACATTGATCTGCTGAAATTTCAGAGGGAGCTTAGGGCACACAGGGAGACTATCCATCTTACCTCACGCAGGGCCAGCTTGATTGGCCTACTGAGTATTGCAGATGGCGAGGCTCCTCACCTGTGGCCTGGAGGGCTCCCAGTGCAGCAGCCCTCCTGGCTTCACATGGCTGCAAAACAGGAGGATGGGGAGCATGTGGTCACAGCTGCCACAGTCTGTCCTTGCAGAAGAGCAGAGAAATCATTTAAAGGTACAGGTCTGCTTTCCAGTCCTTACTCTTTTATCTGCAAATGGTAAAACCTGTATGTTTGCCTAGCTACGCTTCCCCTACTAAAGAACCATTAGGCTTTCGGAATTCTTTTTTGTATGAATTTGGTCAGTATTTAGCATTGATTCACAATGAATTATTTTTGTTTCATCCACTTTTCATTAGTTTATTTTCTTTGTTCAAAAACACTCCAGGGGACATTCCACATTGACCTCTACCTCTACATGGTTTCTCATTTCATTTTCTAATTCACCGAGGCTAAATAAAAGTTAAATTGGGGTCGATGACTTTCCCTCAGATAACAGGCTTGCTTTCTTCAGCTTGGACTTTGAGTACTTGGGATCATTTCTCAACCTGTAGCTTAAAGATTACGGGTTTTAAATATTTCAGAAGCTGCCTTTATGTCAGAGAAGTGAGAAGTATAGCGCTCACTAAGTTAACAGTGATGCTATAGCTTTCTTTGGTAGCTGGCATCTTCTCTACATCATTATATAATCACAGATTTTTACATTCTTTTTATAAATCCCAGCCTATTTTTTATTCTTTGCTTCCTCCCACTTCATTTGCTACTGACGGCTGCCGCTAAAGTTCCCTTACCTCTCTCGGAAAGGAAGTAGGTTAAGAACAAAAAGAAGAACTCTATCAGATTGAGGCAAACATGTGGGCCCGACTGAGAAATGATGCATCTTACAATAGTACCAGCAAAACAGCTTACTTTGAAGGCTAAATTGCTAAATATATCCAGAGACTTCTGTGAGCTGAAAGCAGCTGTCTTCTGCTTGTTTTCAGTCATTAGACTCCTGATGTCCCAAATAACGCAGTCTCATAAAGGGTCGAATTTGATGCAATTAGGATAATAAAATCACTCTGACAAGGCTGCAGTTTATACTTAGTTTATAATTAGGAGACTGCTCTCTCAGGTTGAGATACTGTAAAGTTCCAATGAATTGTTAAGCTATTCACAGCGATGTGCTGCTACTAAACTAGGAAAAGATAATATCCCAAATATATCCTCATGTAAACACATCAGAAATGGAAGGATGGGAAATACAGAAAAAAAAAAGAAAACCCAAAACTCTGGAGTTGTGTCTTCTGAACAGGAAAATAGTAAGACTTTGCAATATTTAATTTGAGGCTGACAAAGTGTTATCTTTAAAAATAAAGTGAACCAGAGTCTCAAGTAACATTGATTTCAACTATGCTATGGTGTTTTTTACAAACAAAAGATCATGTGGTCTGTACATTAAAAGTGACATAAACCCTGTTTTTTATTCTTCTAAAGATAAACAGATTCCTTGTGACTACTATTCTGGAGGACAAGTTAATATGGATTTCTGATTTTGGACTGAAGCTCTGATTCTGGTACCTTCTCTGCAGAGATGATACAATTATTTGTCTTCTAGCCAAGCTGCCTTTTTCCATGGCACTGTTTTCAGCCTAGAGGACAATCTCATTTTTTCCCAAGATCTGCATGCATTTTTCAGCTCAAATTGATTGCCTAACCCCTAGTCACAGTTGCCTAGAAGAGTATGAATATCATATACCTCTCCCCCCTACAGTGAGAAATTAGAAGTGTTTCCATAATTACCTGCTATCAGGGCCAAAAAGCTGAAACAACATCAAAACCAAAAAAGAAACTTGTTAAAGACTCATCTGAATTATTGTTTGTGCTAACATTAGATTAAGAAGATTTGGGAATCTTCTAGACTGAAAAACTTGACAGCAGAACTAAATCCTGTGCAATTCTATTGTATTTTGCATGTGTTCATGAAAAATCAGGTTCCAGAATTAAGTTGGTCTTGAATTTTTACTTTCATCTGGGTTGGCATAATATCCTAAAGCTACAGTATCTGAAGATTTTTAGTTTTTATGTCCATAGAAATGTAGTACTTTTGGGTATCTGACATTTTTACTGATTTATGTTTATCCTAAATTGCATGAATTAGGGGCCTATGTAAGGCACCTAAATACAGTTTCAAATTTATCCAGTACCTCATTCATTCCCCTACCTAATGGTGTGAACTGTATCAATATTTTATGTCCAATACTGCCAGCCATCAAAATTCAAAAATCCAGAATCAGCTCCCAAAAGAATGTGAAGCTGGTGTAGAAATCACAATATTTTTAAAGCCCATCTAAAATATTGTCTTCAAAATAACCACTTACTAAACCTTTCAAAGTTCTTTTTGAAACTGTTTTTGGAAACAGAAGAGCCAGAAATGCTCATAATGTTAAAATAAAATAAAGAAGCTTTACCCTTTTATTCCTACAGGTGTTAATAACACCAAAGATGGCACAAGTCCTGATGAAACCTGGAAAATTGGTTACTCTGCCTGTTTAGCTGTCCACAGTGGAAAGGCTTGCAACATTGACATCTACTCTGTGTCAATATTTATTGCTCTTTAGAGAAGACTGGCCTGGAATTAGGGACCTGATTTGTAATTAACAGTCAAACTCAGTATTTTGGGTGGTTTAGGTACTGTGCTGTGTCAATTTTCTCTACTGAGCTGGCTAAGGTGAGCTGAATGTGCAGATTTCAGTGTAATTAGCCCACTGCTTTTTTGTCTCTGACACACCCAGGCCCTTCCATTGGCACTGCATACTCTGTGTTCACAGCTGGTAAGTGAGGACCTCTCCTCTGAAAATTTCTTTAATCACTTAGGAGGAGGAGCTTTTCAAGGCCCCTAAAATATTCATTTATACAGGCATATTCATCTCTCAGTAGCCTAAAACATATTTTTCCAGAGTTAGCCATAAACATTCAGCTCCCAGGTAGATTGCCTGGAAAATCACTTTCAAAATTAGCATGTCTGCTCAGTAAGATATTATGTGTGGTTTCTTTCTTGCCTTAGGAATGAAAGCTTAGACTATAAGGGACAAATCTTACCCTGTTGCACAAAATTGCCTCCAAAAGAGCAAGACTGGTAAAAATATTGGTTTCCCCTTTGCAGCACCTCTTTGTCTTAGGAGGATTCTCCTGAAGTACCAGATTTTCCTGAAAGTGCCTCTGGCAAAGGACTCTGGAGAGAAACACCTCAACACCTCTGCTGAATGAAGGCTCCAGCTGAAAAAGTCAGAACTTTCATATGGAATTTTCTGATACACTAACCAGGCTTCATATCAGTTCCAGAGTCCCATGACACATTATGGATTATATTTTATCTGCCACATTGTAGTTATAAACCAATGTGAAATATCCAATAGTTTATACATTTCAGCTAAGGCAAATAAATTAACTAAAAATGTACTGAGCCTAAATATTTTGATGGTGATTTTTCCACAATTATAAGAAAACACCAGAAATAAGAGACCTGAGCCATTCCCTCTCATAGACTGATGTTAAGACCATGGACAACCCACCAAATTACTCTCATTTAGAAATTCCCCACCTGGTGAAATATTTTCAGGGGTTCCATAGAGATGTTAGTCATGATAATCTTGAGATGATACAGAAATAATAGTGTTTATTAGCAATGTTATTTGCATACATTACTGGCTCTAGGCTTATCTGAGCCTTGGTACGTGATGCACTGAGAAATGAATGGTCCTATGCTGCCACAGAGTTTACAGTCTAGCCAGGCTGGAAAGAGACAAGAAAAGCATATTCCTACTATGGCCATTATTCCACACATAGGGAAGTGAGGAAAGTTATGCAAACACCATGGAATAACACCAGAAATATAGAAAGATCTGTGGATTGAACATCACCAGATGAAGTCCTGGTCCAGTGTTTCAGCCTCTACTTCATTAAAACAGATCTTCCCCACAATTTGTGTTTAGACCTCACCCCTATGCTGGCAACACATAATATCCCACTGACAAATGCCACAGGTTTAATTGTAAGGGTGAGGATACGGTGTTTACCATGTGGACAAGGCCAAGTTCTCCTGGTAAGGAGTGAGACTCCACTGCCGTGACAACTCCTGTTCTCATCTCATATCACCTCTGCACATCCCTTCCCAACTGTCTTCCCTAAAGCGACTTGACAGGAATCTGAGCTTTCCCTTCTGAGACTATCAACCCCAGTTACTAATTTACCAGAGAAACAAGTCTGAACTTCTGGTGTCTTCACCCTACAAATGAGTCCCTGTGGTTACTGGAACCCACCCACACAGGTCTAGATGAAGGATTGAGAAAGAGGTGAGCAAATACCTTTGGTCTAATCTGTGCTTCACACAGAGCACTGTTGTATTTGGCATAATCTCTTAGGGGTGTATGGAGTTATGTCAGTGGAAACCTATGCTTCATTATCAATATGCTCTAGTCCTGGATGAGAAGAGGTGGGGAGAGGAGGTGGAAACAGGAGGGGAAAAAACCTCAGATGGGAAATGAACCTGTGCATCTCCCTTGGGAAGACGCATTTCAGTCATCCAAGCAACAGCCATCCGTGGAAAAAATTGTTCTTTCCAGCTGTTATGTGAAAAGAAAAAATAAATTTTAAAAGGAAAAATGCATGTATTTAGCATATTTTTATCACATCCTTTCTCACACATTACTTACTATATTCATGTTTCTTATGAGGACACATTTTTAATATTTAAAGTCATGCACTTCTCCAAAAAGTGTTTCCTGAAAAACTGAAACCATTATTATGTTAAACTCCCACACAGTTTGTTTTAAAAATATCTTTAAATACTATTAAAGAACAATCACTATGTAGGTTTATATCTTGCGAGTGGGAAGCAGAAATCATCAATGAATCATATTATTTCTCCAGCTGTAAGAACAACACGATCAACTACCACAATAACAAAAAAAGTTCATGCTCACTGTATATCTGTTTTGAAGACAGCTTCCTGCCTTTAAATCTGCATAATAAGTAAGCTGTGGCAAGTGTATTATGCTGTTTACATTCCATCTGCTACGGATAGCCAAGCATGCTCGGACTGGTGCATTGTTCCTCCTTTAGGTACGGCTCCTGGCTGAAGTGTATGGCATCCCTCAACAAGCAAATAAAGCTTCTATAAATTCCAGGATCCTCTCCTGAGAAATGTTGCCAGATATACAGAGCTAGATATTTAAATTATTTTATTGTCACCCATTATGTTGGGGTTTTTTAAGTTAAACCCAATGTTTTTGTTTGCAGAAAATATTTTTTTGTATGCTGCTTTGCAGAGGGAAGTGACAACTGGACATCAGTGAGGGAAGAGAAAGATTGTAAGAGATATGGAAAAAACACCATGGAGATCAATATTTAATCTATAATTATGGGTGTACAGTATGTACTGTACATTTTTTAAATTTAACTTAGCTTTTACTATTACTCAGTAGGAGGGGAACAGACACTGAGAGCCCTGGATAGCAACCATAAGAAGGATGTTTAAATACACATATTTTCAGGAGATCTAGGCGTACAAGAAGGAATGGATTGTAGTCTCTCTGATCTTTTTTCATGTTGGAAAATCTAAGAGCTTTACCTGGGAGATTTAATTTCAGGTAAAAGAATTTGTAAAATAACTTCTAAAGTTTATGCTGCATAACATTGCCACACATATGAAAAAAAAGTTTGTGTCACCCTATTCTTGAATAAAGAAACAATGTGCAGACCAGTTTTCATGATGGAAATACTGATGGCATAAAGAGCTATAAATAAATACTAAGTCAGGTCTCTGTCTGGGAAAGCCCCCAGCCTTTTCATTGGTTTCAGTCAGGAAGTGTGCAGGTAGCCCAGACTCTGATTCTTCTCAAACAGCTCTAGAAGAAATTACAGTATTCCTGGCAGCTCATATTAATCATGAGTTCAACAGTTCTTTTAGTGTAGGCATATACATATCTCTGTGTGTATGTCCTCTTATATGGGCATTTACATGCTACTTCCAGGTTTTTCTGAAGGCCTTTGAAGTTAGCTGGCCAGAAAAGATTAGGCACTAGGGGGAGGAAAATTATTTTAAGAATTTTAAAATTATATTATCAGGTATCATCTACTTGCTAATGAAGCTTCAAAGTTATTTCCAAGGCAGAATTCTGCAGATTGCTCCAGAGAAAGAGTCCAACCTTCTATCTAAAGACCTCATTCCATCATTAATGAGTGCTTAACCCCAGCATATTTGAAGTTGGACTACATGACCAGTAGTCAATTTTCAGTAACATTTTTTTTTTTGATCCTGAAAATCTGTAGCCATGTCATTAGCTCCTTCTTAATTACACCGTATTCTTTACATCTGTCCTGCTAAATAACTCTAATTGAAATAGCACCGGCGTGAATTTTCGTAATGTTCCCCCCAAGACATCCCGAAAGTGACTCACACGAGAAAACAGACTGAAGTCACAGCTGGAAGCACGTCAAGGATCATTTCCATTTTTACATGATTAATTTGAATTTAATATCTTAAATCAAAACCTGATTAATTTAAATAAAATTTTGATGGTGCCCTGCTTCTAATATACATTGCAGTAATTAGATTCAGCTTAATGTGATTTTTTTACATAATTAAAAAAAAGAGTAAGTCAAGTGTAACAATGCAGAGTTGGTACAAATCTGTCCATATACATACATATACATACACAGACACACACATGGGATTTTGTTGAGATGTTGCTCAGGTACAGGAAAGATCACAGCTGGATGGCTGTGCTATAGCTCAGTTTATGGCATGTGTAGACTATTCCACTTCTATTTCACTGCAATGTGACTAGCTGTTCTTTAAAAACAAAACAAAAAGAAACAAAACAAACAAACAAACAAACCAACATCCAAAAAAAACCCCAAAATGGAAAAAGTACACCTGAAATCATAAATCAGATCAGTGAATAAGTAAAATTTTACCAATGCAATAGCCTCAGTCAACCTATCAGACCTAGTTCCTCCCACTTGTAAAGAAACTTTTCTTCAGGAATTAGCACTGTGTATCCTTTAGTTGAACAGGTTTTTTCCCAACATCTGCAGTCTCATATTTATAGGAGATCATGGGCTGCTGTTTTTCATAAGTCTTACAAAAATTCTTTATAAAATAAATTGCTACTACATTTTTATAGGTGCTTCCCCTGCCTGTCTCTGACTTTATAAAATGCTCCTGTGCACTATGTAAGCAATACAGTGAGCAAACAGCAGGTCATATGTGTTGGGATCAGATGAAGCCTGCCTACACCACATACCTGACCCTTTACTGCTGCTGCCTATGATCAATGACTGGCTGAAAATGGCCAGTGCTACCGCGTAAAACTTTTCAAGGTGCACTGCAGGTAGCACTCACCACAATATTTCAGATGTTTCCAACTTCTTTGCAGGAGGAAAAATCACTAACTTTGTCCGAGCAATGGGTTCACTTGCAGCTGGAACTGGAGCTTCAGTGAAGGCGTGCAACAAAATTATGCAGGTAGGCCAAAACACTAGAGAATCCACAGATGGAGTAGAATTTTAGGTTTTGCGGACTTGAACTTCATTTTCAGTCATGTCTGAAGATTTATGTAAAATTTATTTGTGTTTAAGGTTAAAATATCCAATTCATTACTATAAATTATGAATATTTTAGGTAAAAAAACCCAAAACAAAACCACAAGGGTTGTCTTTAAACACAGAAAACAAAGGTAGGCACATCCTTGTCCTAACTTACCAAATTTCTCATCAAATTATGCTTCAATAATAATGAAACCTTTCTTCAACAAGACAGTTAAACATCAACCTGACTTTTCAGAATGGAGTAATCCCAGCATACATCAAGCCCTTGACTTTTGCCGGACACTCCTCCAGCTTTAAAACACTGGGCATGTACTTAGCAGTAAATCACTATTAAACAGAAGAGAATGATGGAGAGTGAAAAACTCCTTTCCTGCCTGGGGCTAACAGCTTTCAGGGAGGTGCATGCACCATTCATCCTTTTATTAAGGCAAGTAAAATCATTCAGGTGTATTTGATAGCATCCAGCTTTCCAAAAGCCTTTATATACACTGTGTTATAAATATTGTGTAATGGCACACAGTTAATTTTTAATTTTAATATTTATTTGAAAGAAAAGACCCCCTTGTTAGTGAAGCTGGTGGATCTTTGATGGTACCTCAGACATATCAGACGGTCTGGACATCCTCCTCGTCTTAAGAAAGACACAGAACAAAACAAAGGAAAATAAACGCAACAGGCAACAGGTTCAAGTCCGTATTCAGCCAGTAAAGTCAGGTTAAATATTTCTCAGAAATTAAAAAAGCCTAAAATATAAATTGAAGCACTAGGCAAAAATAAACAGAACTTTAGTCAGAAATACAGTCAGAGGGAAGGAAGGGAAAATTATTTACAGACAAAACCATGAACCATACTTAGCTGTGGAAATAATGTTACATATAGTGATTTACAACAACTATGTCTATTTTTCAGGCTCTTAGCCATCTCTTCACATTATTGAAATTGTCAAAATTCTCATGCAGCATTGGACCCTCACGAAGTCACTGTCATACTTGGTCTCCTCAAATTTACCAACACATTACCTATGGATGACTATAAATGTGTAGACACAAATTAAACTTCTTCAGTTTGACCAGTCAGCACTCCAAGAATCTTAGTTCTGTGGATTATGTGGATAGAAACCAGTGAAGTTAAATACTGATTCCGAGGAACTTGCTTATTTTTTATTCATCACCAACAAGTAATAGTAATAAAATGCTACTTTTTATCTTGCAGCTAAAACTTTTATGACAACCAATTTTACTTTTTTTCCCTTCTAAATTTAGCTTTCTCTTGTCGTCAGCTACAATACGGTCCAAAAATAACAGCACAGTTACTATCTGGGGAGAAGCTACTTTACTGCTTATATTCGTATTCCAAAGTTAAAGTCAAAACAAAATTAATCGGGAAGGGTTATCTATAATGAATCACCATTCATTTCAGAAAAAAATATCTTTGCCAGCAGCAGAAGGAAAGTACTTTCAAGCAGTTACATTAGACTACAGACTCCAAGGAGAAGATTACAGATCTTCCATATTCAGCAACATGAATCAAAACTCTTAGGAACTAGTCTAACTCTCTTTTTTTTTATTTTATTGCAAGGCAGCAGGGATTGCTTTTTGTATAGGCTATGATTTAGATGGCTAATTGAAAGTAAGCAGTGGTGAGCTGCTTCCTTGGTAAAATATTACCAAGACAATCTTATCTAAGTTTACAGAGTTATTTTCAATTTGTAAATGCTGTATTCATTTCTACCAGATAAAACACCTTTAAAAATCCTAGACCCAGGCATGACTGGATTGCTGTTGCAACCACTCTGCACTGTTTCACCCCACACAAATGCCTTCCAACTCACACATATATATAAACTTTGTCTCTCTATGAATAGTTTTACTATTTAAAAAAAACCTCAATCCATTTTATAGTAAATAAATTTAATGATATACTGAATCCTCATAACTTTAAGTTGATGTTATCCTTCCAGTTACCTGCTCTGCAAGAGAATGGCCCTCATTAGAGCCTACACCTTTTAGAATCTAACCTTTGCAAATTTTATCTTTCCTATAAGGCAAAGAAAATCCTGGGCTTTGTTTCACCATTGTAATAGATGTAAATTAGTGTTTTGCCATTGTTTGTTGCTGTAATCATAGAGGCAAGTATATATTCCTAACAGCTATCTTATTTTCAATTTGCAGAGCATACTGTGCTTAATCCCATGTGGCAGCCTGTGGTTCTAGATATGAATTTAAAAAGGTAATTAGACCAGTGTGGGGGGTTGTCCCTGAGACAGAAAAAGCAGGCTCCTGCCAGGTCCAGAGGGGTCTTTAAGAGGTCCCAGGCTGGTCACAGTTCTCGTCCTAGTTTATTACTTGTTTCCATTGTGTGAAACAGCTTATTTGTTCATGTTAATTTAAATTGTGTTGATACTAGTAGAAGGGGTTTTGTTGCCTTTGTTTTTTTTCCTCTCTCTTTTCTTTTAATCTAGGAAGGTCACAGAGTTGGTTTTTTTGGTGACGGGCAACAAGGTATTTTTTTCCCAATGATCTCTGCATTTTTACAGTCAAATAGATAGTAAAAGAGACATATTGATAAAAGTTTTGATGCATCTCTGGTGGGTGGCAGTAATTTTAAATATCATACAATCATCATTAACTCATCTATGTAAATGAAAAGTACTTGGCAACCCCTTGTATGGCAAGAAATAGCACTGTCTTCTCTGCATCTCTGCTTTCTTTCTCTCTTTCTTCTTTTCCCCTCTTGCTGGCTGTAGCGTAGTGCACAGATGAACTGTTTCCTTTACGGGTTTGTGAAGGCTTTCTTTAGAGAGGATCACATACCTATGTGAGACAGTGTGTGATGAGTAAATAGTATTGGGACAAAGTTAAGTTAATCTCTCAAGAAAAATGCCCAAAGGAATTTCTGTCAGCTGAAATCGATGTGGTGTTTTGCTGAGTTTTAAAAGAATTTGGGAGATATGGATTTATATGGGGTTTGTATTAGGCAGGTTGTTAGCCCATCCCAGTCTCACCATTTGAAATCTAGATCCAGATATGAGTTTTGTGGCTTCAGCCCAGGTCTAGTTTGCATCATGTGAATCTCAGTTTGAGTTGATGGCTGGTTTCAAGCAAGAACATAAATCTCTCCTTAAAGGGAAAGGAAGGTGAGGATCCGATCGTTCACTGAGGTTTTACTTTCAAAAATTGACATCTTAGACTGAGCACTTTCTGAGCAGGAAAAATGGAGGCAGTTTGAGCTAAACTGTTCTTGTTTGCCCAGATATCTGACAGTATTTAAGGGCCAGATTCTGCCCTCAAGCTGCTTTGGTACGCAGTGTGAGCATTCACTCTTAGGAAGATTTTGTCCCTAAATGTTCTCACTTTTCAACACATTGTTACCCTCCCACATATCTATTCAGGCAGAAAAACAGAATGGTGAACTTCCCCCAGGGGTTTTTAATGCAAGTCTGTTGAATCACATTCTCCCCCTGCTTTTTGGATTGAGTTAGGGGTACAGGGTTCACTTTGAAGGTGATGAAGATGCCAGGAATGTATGAGGAAAATCCTGTTCCCAGGCCAGTAGACAGAGTATAAACTCTATCCCCATGTCTGTGCACAGAGACTGTCTCTAAACCTCCAGAGGCAACTAGCCAGTAGGAAACATTAGGCTCAGGGACTTAAATAGACAGTTGCAGAGCCAGTTGGCTCAGCACGTTGCTGACTACTGGGCTGTGTCTGCATCTGTAGTTTCCCTGATGGGAGTCTGGGAGTGCACAGAGCTAGCCAAGGCTGCTACGAACAACTTCAGTGCATCTACATCTTTGCACATGGCTAAGGCCACCAGAAGACACAGTAGCACAGGCATTACATCATTCCCTAGCTCTTTATCTTGTTCTTTGCCCACCGCATCTTTTTGAGTAGAGCCCTTCCAGGAAGGAGGGTTCTATGTATACCAAGCCTACATTTCCATACACAATGTGTACTCTGCAGGCTGCTTCCAGGCTGGAATTCTCTTGAAGCTTTACACCACTCTCTCCTGGCAGAAAAGTAAGGTGGCACCACAACTACTTTCCTACAGAATCTTCCCTGAAGCTTTTATTGGGGATCATTTCCCATAAACACCTCCCAAGAATGCTTATTAAAGAAATTAGAAACTATGGTACATCAGGGCAGACATTTGTTTTAATTGAATTGAATTATTTATTTATTGAAAGCCTGTATTGTTCATAATGCCTAGGGCGCCAGTGTCCTTTTGTTAGATTTTTACCGATGAAAGCAACATTCATTTTAAGGGAGATATTCCTGACATTTACCCAGTAATCAAGAATAGAACAGGGCGCCACATAGCTAGAAAATACTGGTGATAAAAATCCTGCATGAAACTACAGTACAATTTGAGCAGCTTGAAGTTGTAATGCAGTTGAAATCCATGTCAGTGGCCTTATGAGGACTATGACCAGTCCTAGTAGAAATTACATGAAATTAATATAATGAGATAAGCTTTTTTCTTTTTTATTATCTTTGTACCCACTGATAAAGTAAAAAATTATATACAGAAAAGCAAAATGCCCAGCTCACTATGTGACCTGAGAACTGATAAAACTGAGTTCTAGTAAGCCTAGAGTTTGAAAATGCAAAAGACATACTCAGGAACGGATGAAACCAGAGTAACTGATTAAGTCAGAATTAGAGAGAGGTGATATTTCTGGTAACTCGCTCAGAAATCCTAAGGTATTTTACGAATTCCCTAGAAGTTAACTGTGAGAACTCAGCACGAATTTGCCCCACTCAGAGGGGTCCCCACCCAAGCATGTTATGCTGCTTGACACAAGAGTTATCATCTGCTGTTGACTCCCCCCTACATTAAGCAGTTTTCAGCATAGATGCACCGAAATTTGCTTGCACACTTCAGATATCAGTAACACCCCAGTTCCAAGGCCAAGATTTCACTTTGTTTTTAGCAATGGTCACAGCTTGACAAAAGCACAAGCAGTAACATTAAAGAACCCTTACATTCTGTCCCTTATTCCCCGTAGTTGTGGCAGGATGCCATCATACTCCTCATCAACAATCCACCTGCCCTCAAGACTCAAAAAAGTTCAGAAGGCATGTGGATGAGACTGGCTGTTGGCTACCCTATTCCAAACCAGATGGGCTGATCTTAAAAACGCAAAGGTAGAAAGCAGGCTACTGAGTAGCACTGTAGCATTTTGTTCCCTCCTTACACTGTATTAAGGCTGGCTAAAGAGCCAGTCTCAGAAGTTAGGAAATCCCCAAACAATGTAATCAATCCTTCCATGCCTGTGGTGAGCAATAAAAGTTTATATGAAACCTACAGCACTTCACACTGAATGGCTGAAAAATAGCACACATTTATCAGAATGCCTGAAAACACACCTCATTCTGGTAGAGCAAAGCAATCAGTGAAGCCATTCTTCACCTGAAAGATTTCCATTCTGTTTTGCTAACACACTATATTCAGTATTGATGTGTCTCTGCGTACAGTAAAGAGCAGACTCTGCAGTACTGGGACATCTCATTCACATGACAGTGATATCGCAGTCATGCATTGCTCTTGCTTCACAGTGCGACTGGAGTTGCTTTATTAAAGCAGCACCCAACAGTGCTAACAGACTAAAGGAGCTCGTCTGTGTTTCCCCTAGAGGACATTTTTTAAGGGTCTTTAAATCTGGCTGTTTTATCATGGACCACAGGTCCATAAAGTGATGCTAAAAGGATTAAGTGAAGGTGTACCCTCTAATAGCTCTAATCCAATCATTGTTGATGGGACTAGCTTGCAGAATACAGCCAGGTTTGTGGGATTTTTGTAAAGAGCAGTGCTGATGGCTGTGCCTGGGGACAGAGCACTGGGCTGCACAGGCTCCTGGTATGGCCCAAATATACTTTCCTACATTCTTCTGTAAGATGCTGCAAATCACATTGGACCGATCTACATTCATATCAACAGTCAGAAGACATTCAATCTTTGAATGTGCCCACTAAAAACATCCATAAAATTCAGCTAAAGAGTTTCAGACACTCTCTCTGATTTTCTTCAGGCTCTTTCCTTTCTTTTAGGGTCAGTGCTTGTTAACCTTGAAAAGGAAGAGTTCAGGGTGAGAATGAACAAAGGTGCCAACTGAGTTTGGGATACTGGCATATAAATCTCATATCATTAGTCTTTCTTCCCAGATTTTTTCCCCTACTAGTCAGAAGTATCATCAAATAAGCCACATTCTAATGTGTATTTGCTCTTTGGATTCTACTTAGCATTGAAAAGTAAAAAAAATGTGGTGAAGATGGAAAACAATTTTTCAGATAGTTAACAGAGAACATCAAAAACTTTAAAAGCTTCATTCAAGCTTTCAAAAAAAAAAAAACCACACCAACACACCAAACAGCTCGAGAGTTCTCTATAATAAATCCATGGCCACTTTCGAACTTTACAGTTCTCACTGTCCTGTACACAACTCCCACTCAGTACATCACAGCAACAGTACAGATGGAGTTGTGATCTTCTTTACTCCAAAAGCACAGTCTTGTAGCTAAAGAAGGATATCTGTTAGCAGCTCAGGGTCTATACCATAGAGCTGAGCAGTTCTTAGTATGGTGGTACATCCCAATTAGACAGGCAGTCCCATTCTTTGGTCTTCTCTGCTGCACTCTTTCTCCATCAGGAAGGTTTTCCAAAGGCAAAGCACTCAGCCTTTGCTGTTGTTTTTCCATAAAATTGATTTAAATGAACAGAGCTGTTTATCATTGAGCTAAAGAGCAGCATAAAACTATGCAGCTTTGCAGGCTTTTTGCTTTGCACTACTCTAATTAAAAATAAAAATGTTTAAATTTCCAAAAGGGCATTTTAAAATCTATTAATTTACAATGCAGGGAGTTGAGGCTTATTACATTGGTGGGGCACAGAAGAGGGGGAAATTCAGCAAATTAGAAGACACAGCTTTCACCTCTTCTGTAGCCATGTTCTACTTGTGGGTTTGGTCCTAGACAGAGACTCAGCAAAACTTGGAGGTGCTGATCAGTAAAAAGTATGTCCACGCCAATCCCAAGGAACAGCAGGGCAAAGTAGGGATGTGTTGTTCCATATATCTCCTAGGTAACCACCATTTTGGATCTCATATAACTCTGCTATTTATAGTAGCTGAGCACCTCACTATCTTAATGTGATTAATGAATATCCTTAGGCCATTTGTGTAAGAAAGAGACTCTATTATCTGTATTTTAGACATGGGAAATGAAGGCCTAGAAACCTATGTCTCAAAAGTACTTAGGCACCTAATTTGTTTCAAATACATTTTAGGATTTGGACCAGAGAGGCTGAGGCACAGGTATGTATCTGTCATGGGTATTATGAGCAGTAAGTCTGTGATGCTTTGCTTTTTGGTTTGTTGAGATATTTCTTTAGGACCTGTGTCACATCATTTAGGCCAAATCCCTCAAAGGCATGTCTGGGGTCGTACAGGTTGGCTGCCACAAAGCAGACACTGAAACCAAACTTTCACAGGCCAGACTTACCCAACAGAACATCTCAAAAATGTCCTCTTTTCCCACTAAGGGAAGAAATTTTGGGGTTTGGTGCAAAACCTTTTGGGATTGCAATTAGAATTCTCATGAAAACACAGAATTAATAGTTGGTCATTTTTGGTGTTGAAAACAATCCTTGAAAATACTGTGAATGGTATCTTGGCCTTCCACTCTCTCTCACATGTTAACATTTCAGCGAGGAAAGAAGTGGACAGTCCAGAAGGTTGAGGGGAAGATGTCCACGGGTTCAGAGCTGTCATTCACCCAGTGGTTGCTCTGTGCTGTTTTTTGAGGCGTTCCTGGCCTCCCATTTCACAGCCACTAGGAGGTGTACTTAATACATAGGTACGTAGAGGTGGAAACCTCAACACCTAGTGAAGGAGGGGTCATGGCCAACATGGGGGTAGGCTCAGTTAAAGACAATGCATGCCAGCTAGTGAATCAGTGAAGCAGCTCAAAGTGAGTAAGCTGCTGTAGTTATTGTGTAGGTTTAACCAGATCTGTGGCTATCCTCATTTAAACTGGGTGCCAAAAACACTCAGTCTCTGGCTACCCCAGGGTGGTGAGGAGTGTAGAGGCATTCATCATCCTTCCCCCTCACTTCATAGACACTCACAGATGATCAGAGAAACATGACAAACATGAGGATTAAACTGCATATATACAGAATTTTTCTGTAAAATGAGTATGGGAAGAAGAGCATTCCCTGGAGACCTTGACTGCAGCCTGACTATTTATGCCTGATAGGCACATTGCTCCTTAATTTTAACTACGCAAGGAGTAACATTTAAAAAAAAAAAAAAATTGGACAGGCAGATGTTTAAGAATTTTCTGACAACTGCAGTAAAATTCTAGCTACCACAACTCAATCTATGTAACCATACTGCCATACCTATATATCAAAATATAACTGGAAACCTTTCTTGTTTACCTTTTTGACATATATGCTTAAGTACATAAGCACACAACCCTGCTTATTTGGGGGATGGAAAGAAAGATGGGGTTTTCTTTTAATTCTAACACTTTAGAAATTTCAAAGGAAGAGCACGTATTTTGTTCTAAGGAGTGATAACTCCCTGATTAATTAAATATCCTCCTGTGCTGTTGCTTCTATCTGCTTGACTATATGCCTATATGCCTTATAGGAAAAAACAGCTGCCAAGGAACATGGGCAATGAGTGCCCCATGTTCTAATTGTGATAATTGTGCATGGAAATCTATTTCAGGTCGGATTTTTTTGATGTTTCTGTGACTGTGTTTTTTTTTTTTTTCTTTCTCCTTTGCTATGTGCACTGGGAAAGAGAGGCTACAGAATATGTTGGTTCCTATTTCTTTTTGAGCATATACTGACTGTACTAAGAGTTAAACATGAAAAAGAATGAAAATAAGCATGAAAGACAACATCCGTTCTCATTTCAATTTCCTGGAAGGAAAGTGCGGTTGGGCAGATGGTGCTTTTTTGTTTTACTAAACTGAATGATCAGATGTAAATAATATACAACATATAGACTAGATCGTTGAAGGTGAGGTTTGCATGTGCAGAGAAATGCTGTATTGTAGAGAGTTGCTCACTCCTTAGTGATATGTCAAGCTTTTTTTTTTTTAAATCCCACTTAATTTTTTTGATGCTTCAACTTGCCTACTGCACCCTCTACCTGCCTAGTCATGTTTTTTTCAACCACTGTATTTCAGCAGGTTGAGTTGTATATGCATTAATTCAGGTCCCTTCCATGAAGAGCCATGATACTGGGTCTCTGGTTGAACGGGCAGAGGAGACTGGCTGGTAATTTGGCATCACGTGAGTCTCAATATTTCTGTGTTGCTGTCTTTCTTGATGCCCTGGCTTCATTGTGTGTTATAAGAATCTGTTTTCTTTGTTGTCCAATGTGATTCTTACACCTTTGGAGCTCTTCTTTAATCTGCTTTCCAATATGGAACATTAAATATTCCTAAGGCAGAGCAGAGTTTGTGTTCTATGGTAATTAGAAAAGTCCCTTACCAAAGAGAAAAGAACTCCTTTTCTAAAATGTACATGACTAAACATGGCTCAACAAGATCATAATGCTGTCTTCCTGACTGAAAGAGCAGAAAAAGACATTGTGCTATGACTCCGCAAAGAAATAGTATTACGGTTTCATTCTCAGCCAGATCAAAACGTATGGTCTTCATTACCCCTCATGTCCTGCATTAGCTTGGTGGGACAGAGGACGTGTCCATGTTTACACTACATGAACACCTCTACAAGTGGTGGCAAACTAAAAACACTACTATGGGCATCTTAGTAAGTTAGTAGCTCTCTGAACACCCTGGTCCAAGGTGACATTACAAACATAATCCTTGTGGGCATCAGTTTTATTTAACACTCCAACTTTCCTTACTAACCTTAAAATGGACACAGTAGACGAGGAGAAAAAGATGTTTTCGCACTGCAAGAATAGCACTGTAATCCTCAGGAGAAATGACTCATCCAAAAATACAGAAATTACATATCAAATCAGAATGACCAGATCTGGGGAAATCAGAAGACATAACTGCTGCTAAAACCCCTCTATAAACTAAGACACTGAGGCAAACCAGAGGACTGGATTAAAATGAAAGTGACTTTGTGAAGTTCATTAAAAATTAGAAGTAATAAGCTACAGAGAGATGCTGGTTACTTTTTTATAAAAATAGCAAAGGTGTATATAAGTCATAAAATGGATTGTCCTTTTTGGTTTTAATATGTCTTGATGGAAAAATTCTGCTTATTAACCTTAGAGACATTCTGACAGTTGTCAGAATTTCATTGTAATTTTTTCATCATTTTAAATTTATATCTACTGAACTGATTTCACAAGAATTTCATCTCAGTATAAAATAAAATGTTTCTAGCATGCATTAGACAAATCAAACTTGAAAGTTTGGTGAAAATAAAAATCTAAAAAAGCAACACTCTAAACAAAGAAATATATCTAACTTTTTAAATCAGTCCTGTGTTTCAGAGGCCTTACACATTTTTATGGTGCTTGATTTTGTCAGTGCAGGGAGTATGAAAAGAAAGACCAAAGCATGGTAGTGACATTACTTCATTAATATCAAGAAAATGGAAGAAATAAGAGAGAAAACTGAAAATCCTCCATTTAGGCTGAAGCAATACTGCAAACATGAATCAGTGATTGAAGCAAACATGCCATGGGAACAATGATTTTATAGGGGAGAATTTTTAACATTAAATACATCACTTGAGAAATAATTTAGAACAAAAATAAAAGGGAAGGACTTCAGATTGCAGTACCTCCTGCCTCATAACTTTCTAAAAGTTCAAAAATCTCAGAGAATGAGATTTGTCTCCTCCGCTTGCTCATAGACAGCTCAGTAGTGAATAATGGAATAAATCAAATAAATGAAGGCTCCAAAGAGAGCTTTTCGCAGCTGAGAAAGAAGTGCCAAAGCCCAGGCTCTCCAGCTCAAATGCTGTCATGCATCTACCGGGTGGTTTTGGTGCACCGAAGATGGGGTAACGTTGCTGGTGGACATGTGCTGCTGGTGGGCACTGCAAGAAGGAAATGGGGCCGAGGTGCGAGTGGCATGAACAGATATTTACAGCAGCAGCAGCGGCGGCAGCAGCTTCCCATAAGCAGGCAGGGCTTCAGTTGGTTGCTCACTCAGTTTCCCACAGTTAAAAGATGATGAGCTTGAAACAGTTTGAGGCCGATAAGACAGGCTGTAGTTGAAAAGGAAGGAAAGGCTTTAAACACCTGGGGCCAAACCACTATCTGCCGTTGATCTCAACTGGAATATAACAATGTGTGCAAGCCCAAGATTTGACTCCCGGTCTCTCACATGCATTCTGAAACCCATAGAAACTGACCATGGGGTATTTTCGGCTTTCCTTAGAGATATCCCCACAAAAACCCCACAGACACCGTTGTCCTTATGGACCAACATTTCTGTACTTGCAAGATATAACTCTGTGTAAATAAAGCATTATCACACACTCACAGACACATAATTATGGATAGTACTGTAAACTGGAGAAGGAAGAGACCATTTGCAAATAAAAGAGACCAATCCCCGGTTAAGTTATAAACAGTTACCAAACAAAATGGAGGCAATATACAGGCCCTGACAAGCAGCTGAGACTAAAACCTGTTGAACTGGTGAGATATCAAATGTCCTGTGGCACTGGAAAGTAAAAAATCTCATATCTGATTTTTCTTTCTCTTGAAAGAAGCACTTCATCATGCAAACCCAATTCTTTGTTTGGTGAGTGGGCCTGGACTGCCACTGTTCATTACTACAGGAGTTGATGTAGAAATCAACACAGTAATGCCTTTCATCTCTTGTATTATAAGAATTCAAATTCAATTTTTATTTTACAGCACAGCCACACAATACCTCACAGTATGGTTCTTGGTTGCCTCCATCCGTTAACAATAGCCTTGAAAAGAGATATAGAACATAAAAATAAAACCCTCTTTTTCCCCCCAGTAGTTTGTTTCATCTTACAAACAACAGAAATTCAACATCTAAACCACACAGTAATAGCAAGTATGGTCTATTGAACGCTGTGCTCTTCCTAAAAGTTGGGGTTTTTTTGTTTTGGGTTTTGGCTTTTTTTTTTTTGAGCACTGGCTTACTTAGCTGTTCCACAAAATCTGGGCTCTACAAGCTTTGGCCAACTGATGCCTTTGTCAATAACATGCTAATATGCTGAAAGCCTTTCTTAACTCACCTGCAGTGGACTATATCACTTTTTCTTCTGTCCACCTTAGGAGTGCAGGCACCATGGACCTCCAGCCCTACTGTGTTTTACGATGTGCTGTGTGGCCTGATCATCACAATGCTTTAACTTGCACTGGCTGACTTCTTAATTATTAAGTTTTGGATTGTATGTCTGCAGTGTTTTTCAAGGTTTTCAGTTTGAAGGTTTGAATGCCGCATATGCACGTGGTTATGTTAAAGCAATACCAATACAAATACATTAACTTTCTACACATCGACATTTAAAATTGCATGGTCATTATTCCTCTGCTTCTGTATATGTGCCTCACTCTCAGCACCTGGTGGTTTGTTCTGTGGTCAAGAGACTGTTCCATAAAGTCCCTTAAGGAGACAGGTGGCCCAATGGATGTTCAATTTGGTTTAAAAGCACCAAAATCCCATCAGTCTCAGCAGTGTTGAGAACAACAGAGGAAACAGAGCAATGCATGAAGTGTAGGGATGGAGATTTCCAAAATAATCTGACTAGTTTATATTAAGAAAGGATTTGACAGACCTGCTGGGTTCCTACTTAATGCCAAACAAGCCTGAAAGGGACCACTTGAGCTCAGGTATTTATCTCAAACTGATTTGAATTACCCTCTACTTTTGATCTGGAGAGTCCAGAACAGAATACCATGAAGACAGTGTGTTGCCATTTCTTACATAAACCAGAATTAAACCCATTCAAGTCAAAGAAATATACAGTAAAAGTGATACAAGAATCAGGCCCTTTGAATTTGACAACAGAAATAGAGGTTCATCGGGGCTGTGTGTTCTCAGAAAGTCTTTTGGGAAGTGAAAAACCCATAAATTCCTCTGCATCACTCCCTTCAAAGCAATTAGGATTAACAAAATGCATACAGGGAATATCAGATATATTATTCCTTCTTTTTCTGCCCACTCAATATAAGCCTTGTTTCTTCTTCAGACATAACATTAGCTAAACAGCAGCATTTGAGGTCAAGTCTGGATTGTCCTTTTTATTAGGCTTAGTCTGTCCATATCAAAACTTATTAAAAAAAAATTGTCTTAAATTATTACCAACACTTAAATGATCATTGCAGAAATCACAGGAAAGAAGGATAGTGCTTACCAAAACCCCAAGAAAGTACTTCACATAGATTTTCTTTCATTGCCAAGCAGCGAGGGTCAAGTGAACTGTATTATTTGCAAATATCCACCTTCTCAGACTGTCACGAGCAGCTGTAACATACCCACTAGCAGCAATTTCCACTTGGCTCTATCCAGAGGGGAGAAAAGTACCAGGAGCTGTATTGTTTATAATTCCCTCAACCCCAAGGGTAATTCTGTTCACCAATTACTTGAAATTAAAGTTAGGTAATTCGACACGTCTGTTTGGTACCCGACCACAAACTACCTCTTAAGCAAACCAAAGAGTTGGATAGTTTACTTCCACAATACTCTACAGAATTTCATTATTGCAGCCATGACAGGAAAGGAAAAATGAGAAGTTATACAGACTTGTGAATAGCTGGGGCTTGGGGTTTTTTTTGGTCATTGTTGCCACCGTTAAGGGATCCCAACAGATCTGAGAAGGAGGAAGCTGGAAGGCAGTTTTCTTCCTGGGATGAGGGTTCCCAATCAAATATACCAAATATAGTAAGAATCGAGCAACAAGAAACCTCCAAGTACAGTGTTTGACAGAAAAAAATAAAACTGCTCTCTGCAGTTAGAAGATTTCATACCTTTTGTCTTTGCATACAGTTGCAACACTACCTAGAAAAGGCTATACATGCAGAAAGAACTACCTACATGATCTACAGTATGCATATTTTGATCTTTAAGGCCAGTTATTTATATTACGTAATTGAATCCTGAGTTAGATTATATCTAGGCTTGGAAATTTTTTAAAGTTGAGCAAACCTGTTAAACATTTTATTGGTGATGAGCTTGTGTACACACCACTTCCGTATCTCTTTGTGACTAACGAATTAGCTGCCAGGTATCGTGACTGAACTGCATGACTCACTGCATGGATTCATTTTACAGTCTGGTGAAGCCAGTAGCTGGTAACACCTTTCCTTTGTAAGAATTTTTTTACATGTTGTAATTCTACAAATTAACACTTTTTTTTTTTTTTTTCACAAAAGATTAGACTCATGAAGTTTAAAAACCCACAAGATGACTCAAAATTCATTCACATTACATTGAGACATATACCAAACTGTTCAACCTAACATCTATGAAGTGGGCCTAGTTCTCATTTTCATCAGAGTATACCAGGAGTCATTTCAAAAACACCATTGTCCTTAAACAGCATAAAACAAGTGAACAAGAAATGACAAGAAATGCAGACTCCCTATCTTTTACTAGTCAGATTTACTAGCTGATTTTTAATTGTGTAATCTCATTCTTGTTAGCATAGCTTCCCATTTGGAAACTTTAATGCCAAATAAATAGCAAGTGTTTTATTTTTTAACTCTGAATGTGATTACCTTCTCAATCATATACTGCATTTCATTTTTACTATAAAAGTTGTTCGTTGTCCAATTTCAAGCTGAAAAACTAGAAAAGTCCATTTTGACTTCGCTATAGCAGAACTAAAAGATTTTTTTGATCTAAGATAAAATTGATATATCTTGAGCTTCTGTCATTGTAATATGACATTAGGAGCATAGTCAAATACTAGCTTTGACTATAAGTGTCCTACTAAAGTAGTAGTCTACTGCAGAGTGCTTTTTGATGTATCAAAGAAATGGTACTATCTTTCAAACTGCATTCATATTCTCACCTCCTATCATCAAGGTAAAGTAATAGCAGGACTAAAGCATGATCTTTTTTACAGTTTCTAGAAGTGAGTGCTATAAGGGATTGCCTAGCATTGCATTAGATATTCAAGTTTAAATGAACCACAGATAGGCTTCCCAATCTACAAACTCCATTAATTAGATTTTATCCTTTTCTCTGTCTTTTATTTCAGAATTCTTTACCCTTTTCCCTGCTGCTATTGCTATAGCTTCACTAAAGACAGGCCAAGTAATACTTTTTTCTTTCCTTAAAGTTGAGATTACTGGTACAATTCACAAATATTTCTGTGTAATGTTGATGGAAAATTACTCCATTACTCAGTGGGTAGAGAACATTTTACTTTATTATCTCTCAGGCATGTCATCTCCCATATAGAAGGTCCCACCTTAAAAGACTAGTTTTTGTTTTGCAAAAAGTCTTCGTAAGTGGACAAAACATCTTTGAACAATTCCTACTGTTTATAGCTCTATTATGTCTAGGCAATATGGACAGACCATCAAAAAGGCAGTATACAGGCATGAAAAATGTGAAAAACAAGGAGAAGCACTAGTACTGAAAGGACAGAGCTGGACAGTGCAGTGAATGGTCAAAGGCAGGTGAGGTGCCCAAGATAACGCAGTTGGTGGGATTTTTTTCCTTTGATACTTATCTTTCTCCCTGTTTTTTTTTTTTTTTTCTGGAAACAGCCAGTTTTCATCCTAGGAATGGCAGAACGAATCCTGACTTTTCAACTTTTGCTTTTGTGCCAGTCTAGGACAAAACATAGTACTCCACATTCACAGAGGAGCAGGGAAAAATTTCTAAAAATATAGTGAAGCAATCCATTTGCTTTGATACTGTTGAATTGTTTCAGTAGAATCAAGAACTTTTTCACTAAACAGCTTGAAATATTGAACATATATGTGATGTAAATGTTAATGCAGAATAAAAAAACAAATGTTGAAAGCATAGATTTGGAAGACAAAAAAAAAGTAAAATTAAACATTTACTTTTGATTTTAACTCACTAAAATGTTTCCATTAAAATATAGTTAAAATCATCATGTTCTTATGAAATATTTAAAAGAATGACCTTCTGAAAAATATTTTTGATCAAGTTTATGCAGAACAATTTGCATTATTTTTACCATAAATGCATGAAAGTTATTGCTAATGACAGCCTTGTTGGTAAGGAAAAGAACCAGCTTGACCCTCTTGAGAACAACGGGTCTTTCCCACAGAACAAACAGATAATGCAATGATGTAGCCACCTTCAAAAGTGCTCTTCTATATTGGGGGGTGTTTTAAAAGTGAAACAGTTGAAATTCCAGTTACTATAATTAGAAAAAGACCTATGTAATGCCAGTTTCTTTTCCTTCTAAGAGGAGTCTGTAAGGATTATAAGGTTGGTCCAGTAAAAATGTGCATATGTTTTAAGTGTTACATGGGCAACCTGAGACTAAGTGGAAAAAAACCCTGACTGAAATCTTTCAGATTTCGTCTGGAAGACAAGCTCCATGAGTGAGAAAGCTGGCTTATCTCTAAATCCACTATGTCATTTTCTGAGGTGGCAAACCAGTGCAACACACAAGAGCAAGGTCTCAGAGGCACTTTTTAGCAGGTTTGTGTTCACTTTTTCCTTTCAGTGTCAGATAATAGTTGGTATCCATCAGTGCTGAGTCAGTGTATAGTGCCTATGTGTTATGAAACACTTCCTCAGCTACTCCACTTCTTCCACCCTCTTTTAGATGCACAGATAAAGTTTTCTGAAATTACTCCTTCTTGTCACACTGCATTATGAGCATCAGAAACATAGGCCTGAGCAGCTTATAACTTGCATATAGCAACAATAGCTCCAGATACTCTATTCAATATAATAATATGAGATGCTGATATTGGCTCTGTTGACACCATATGTTGCCAAAATTCATTATCACACCAGACACAGAAAAAGAAAAACTGGGAAGAAGTGTGAAGGAGGAACTTTCTAGCCAAATTCAAAACACAATAATGCTATTGTCAGATGGGAATGAAAGAATAAATGGAGATGTTTTGCACTGCTGAGGCAGAAATGACCAGGAAGGGATGCTGGGTAGCCCTACCCTTCTCTGAATGGTGCTTCTTCTACAGCTCACATTCTCTAAGTCATGACAGTGAACACATGGCAGCCTGGTCCTTTTCTCCTGATTTACACTGTTCTTACATGTAGCCCTGTTTTGCCTGCATAATCAGGGAGGAATTTCCAATTCCATGGAGATACTACAAGTTTAGTCATGAAGATAATTAAGTCCTTTGGGCTTGAACTACCCAAACATTTCATACTTGAAAGAAATTCAGATATGACTCTGAATGTCTGGACTACTGCCATCTAAACAATTTGGATTCATTTGAGGTTTAAGATTAGCTTCAAATTCCTCTTCACATCAATTCATCATTGAGATATTTACTATTCTTATTATTAACATTATAGAATGGCTAGAAATTTTAAGAAAGATACTGTATAACCCACTTCTACTGATGTACAAAAGCTAGAATCAGTCTTCCAAAAAAAGAAAGAGGTGGGGGGGGGGCAGAGTTGTTTTCTTATTAACATGCCTTCCAAAGGATGATACAGCATAGAGAAAGTCTAGTCACTCACCCAAAAGCTGCAGAAGATCAATGGTAGAGCTGTGAAAGGGCTCTAGGACTGTTATCTCCCAAGGCTATAGGAGACTTAGTCACTAGATCACCTTACTCTCAACATTTCGCAGCAATAATTATGTCTAATGGTTATTGCTCACTGGTGTTAAATGAAATAATTTTTAGACTTCCCAGAACTTTTAGAACTCCAAAATAAATATAGTACCACTCAATGATGGACATCATTAACAGAATGTTATCTTAGATCTCATGGAACTTAGAAAAATGTAGGTATCTCCTGGTATTGCTGTGGTGGTCAGATAAAAGGGACCTTGGTATAAAAATACGGACACTTGCCTGAAATCAAGCTTAGATGTCTAGAGATCTTTGAAATTAAAAAGAAAGGCAGGTAAAGAGCTACATTTATCTCCAGGATTAAGGAACCTCTGGGAGGTATTTGAGTCACATTCTTAGCTGAAATTTGCGATTTTACCTATATTTCTAAGCAGAATTCATGGCGGTCATTCTTAGGCTTTTTGTTGAATTTGTGTGTCCATTTTTAAATACTAAATATCAATAATTTATATTTATACCAAAAATTTGCCTGATAGTAACTCTGTCTTGCTTAAAGCTTGCTACCATCTATTGTGTTTTTTTGCCATTAAGAATTCTTAAAATCAAATGAAGAATCTGAAAGTATAACTGTCACAATTGTAAATAGATTTAAAAATTTCACTTTCTTTCCTAAATTATGGGTTTTGGGTTTTTGTGGGTTGTTGTTGTTGTTTTTTTTTTTTGTCTCTGCATGTTTCTGTGTCTGTGAGTACAAGGGAAGGTGGGAGGGTTCAACAGGACCTGCAGTAAATACTATCCATGAAACTTATTTAACAGCTCTGATGAGATACTAAGAAAGATCGAAACTTACCTCCCAAAACTGTATTAGTTTGTTGCTGCTGTTGCTCTTATAAAAAATAACTGTTTTGCTGACACTTTGGAAATAATTACGATGAGTAAAAAGATTGCAAGGGCAATTCTGGACTAAATTTAATCTGTATTAAAAAGTTGAAGCAAAGCAATAAAGAAAAATATCAAAATAGAGATTCTGCACTGAACTGAGCATATTTTGCATCTGCTATTACTGCAGTGCCTGAAATACAGAACAAAGACCTCCTACTTTACTCGAGGCACTGCTGCAGTCAGGAGGCATCTTAAGAGGCTCTTAAATGAATCAAACCAGAACATAATACTCACTGGGAGGGTGGGACGGGAATTAAAAATTAGATTATCTTTGCCAAAATTTCTGTAAACATCTCTAGTAGAAGTTAGCTGTCATGAGACAGGCAAATTTCTGATGCTGGGCACAGGATATTCTCATCCTGCAATGGAAAATCCTTCATATTAAAGGAGAAGGGATCTTAGATGAAAATTATACGTTTATATTTATATAAGTACAGAAAATAAAAGTTCTAGCATCAGAGTTCTATTTGTTTGTTGAATTGTACTGCCTGTGATTGGAAGAAACTGTAGTATTTTATATACTAGCGTGGTAATGTCTGATTAATTTTAAACTATCACTGACATTAAATGTGTCTATTAGTATATATATCTGTTAAAAATGTTCTTGTGCTACTTCATCAAAAGGACAAAACATTTCTTAGATGAATATAATTTAGATCAATCATAAGCCATTTCCAGAGCATAATTTCAAGAAATCAAGTGAAACCTGATTCAAATATTATTGTGAATGCTAAGTCTGAGCTGACTGAAGGCTGATACCTTTCAAACCCACCCTCTTCATGTGGAGGACATAGATAAGTGTAGCTTTCTGATACAAATACTTTTTTCATATTTCTACAGAATACCTAAAGTAATTGCAAGAAATAATTTGCCAGCTTCTCCCCTCTTCACCCCACTCCCACACCCCCCCGACCCCCCCCATCCCCGGCTAAATTTTAATCCAAACTACTACAAATCTATATTTTATTGTTGATCAGTGTAAATCCAGGATAATTGAAAGGTAGAATTTGGACCACATATTTAAGACTACTGAATGAATATTTTTAAAGTTTTTTACATAGAACAATCTTCTGAAGCTCTATGTGATCCAATTTGCTTTCAGGAAAGAAAAGCAAACTCAAAATTATCAATAGCTGAGAAACAGATAAGAGTACGTCTCTGTCATAAAAAATAATGTAATTTACATGAGGTGCTTAGTGTCCTAGTCCTGAATGTAGCACCTTGGTTTAGACTGATATTTTATAATAATTTCCTACTTCTCTGGTTTCTCTGTCAGCAATGTTTACCTAATTCAGTACAAAATGAAGATATAAGACAAAACTTCAAAGACTTTAGACAGTACTTCTGTCCAGTTGGTTAGGGACTGAAGGGATTTTCTTTCCTTACAAGTTTAAATATACCCAGATGAGTCCTCTGCCTACAAGCTGAGTCCTGCTGTTTTTCAACTAATCATTGCAAAATTAGAGGGAGAATAAAAAAAGAAAGAAAGAAAAAAAAGGTAAGAGAAAAAAAAAAACCTTCTAGTAGGTGAGCCACAGCAGGGCAATTAAGATGATATGGCAGAGGTAGACATCTGCTCCTAGACAGATACAGTTCCACTGATGCTATCTATAGTTACAATCCTTCCGAGAGATAAACAGCGTGCGAGAGCAATGCACAGAAGGAAATGCCACACTGAGAAAGTGGTGATTGTGTGGCCCCTGTGGTCTGAGAAAGAGAGAGAGGCAGCAAGAGAAAAAGGGAGGGGTGGCATGTGGGGCCTGTACCAGGCACATGCAGGTGACAGAAGTTGTAGGACAGGCGCGCATCGAAATGCAAGGATGGGAGATGTGTGAGAACTGACACTGGAGGGGAGCAGAATTACACCAAAGATAAAAGGCACAACATGACCAAGAGAGAGGGATGGAAAACCTCTCTCTAATCTCTATGCATAAAGTTATAGTTAATGTTTGCTGAAAGTTTAAAAAAAAATAATAATTAAAAAAAAAAGTGAATGGTTTATTCAACAGATTTGGAGGCTTGGAGGGCTTGTCTAAAATTGAGAGGCTTAGAGGGCTTCTGAGTATTTCAGACTCACAAACAAACTTAATCTGAACTATGCTCCCCAAAGTAGGTGATTACTTGTTGCTTTTTCATATGACTGTCACAGGGATGCTCAGACACGCACACAGTAGTATCCCCTCTTCTCCTTGATGCCAGGCAAAGGTAAAGCCTAAAGGAGGATGTGGTATCTACTCCAAATAACTTTCAAACCGAGAATTGACTATTTATTTTAGGCAGGACTTGAAGCAACAGTACACTACATAGCAAGCTCCATGACCCCCTCAGATCCAAATTGTCTAAAGGTAAGGCATGTCACCTCCAACCATCACTGGCAATGCCACTGGGTCCTCAGGTCATTTGCCCCTCAGTTCCTTGTGAGGGGAATTTGGCAGTTCTGCTCTGATGCCAGGGGTTCAGAGTCCCATCAAAGCTGAAGGAGCATCCTTCCTGCCTCCAGCTTTCCTACTGGCAAAAAAGCTTAGTGTTTATTCAACTTAAGAATTTCTCCTGATTTAAAAAACTCTGGAAACCTCACAGCAGAAACTGGGGCCAAGAGGTTTGCAGAGATTGCTGGAAAGGCACAAACAGCAGGAAAGTCCTGCTGAGGGCAGACCCCCCTGCTTGCGTGATCTGCTCTCTTCCACTTATAGAGTGGACCTGGGGCTTGATTTACAGCAACAGAAGCTGAAGTACTGAAACATCGAGGTGTCATCCTAACTTGCCTTGGAATCTCAGACCAGAAAGTGCAAGTTTTCATAATGCTTGTTATAATAATTTTTCAGCCTGGTTGCTCTGTGGTGTCATTCTGTAAAAAAATTGCTTCTTTTCTTTTTATGTGCAGAAAACAGAAATATCAAACTTAAGAGCTTAATGTAAAATCAATGAGTGTAGTGAATCTCAGGTCGTCATGCAACCTTGTGCTTTGGAGATTTTTTAAATTGCTACTCCTGAAAACTGTTTGCCAGAAAAAAGTAAGGCTGAAATTTACTGTTTATCTGAAGAAGGTAGAGCTGGACTTAATGTCTTTAACGAGCAATTCACCTGAGGCCAGATTCTGCTATCCTGACTCAGTTCATACCCCAGAGAAGGTAACAGATTTAGGCACTTCTTCTGTCCACTGCTCATAAGTTGACTGCATTTATCTCCAATGTATTCATTACAGAAAATTGTGCAATAAGGCTTTCTGTTTGTTTAACTTCATTTTTGTCTTCCTTATTGTACACAGAGTAAGCCTGCACATTTGAGTGATGCAGCTGTTGATTGTTGGTTACTTATTTGATGTTTGACTTTTAGATTCTTGCATGTCCCTTTCATTCTTCTTTTAAATTTCACATTCACATATGGAAGAGTCAACATTTCTTTGCTGCAATAATTCAATCTTGTGAGTACTTGCAGGAAGTGAAAAAAGCATAAAGTGTAGAGTTCTAGTGTACATGATCCAAGGAGCTTAACTTTTAAGTGTGTGAAATCAACTTAATATTTTATTAAAATTCACCTAGATCTACATAAAATTATAAAAAAAAATAGCAATAACATCAAGGAACAAAATTATCTATGTCTGTGTCTTTTCTTAATGTGTAATTTTGGCTATTACCATACAATTAATACTGCATATCCAGTAAATAATTAAATTATTTTGAGGCAGTTATCATTTGAGTTGGTCAAAAAAAGCTATCATTTTGGAGAATGTGGGCTTCCTCTTTTGGAAAATCTGTACACCAACCACCTGTCCACAGAGGATAAAACTTCCTAAGTCAGCACCCCTAATGGTCATCAGACTGTAATGATTTCTGGACATTACAGGTGATAATGTAGCTTTGCTTTTCCCATCTATTAACTCCTGGGGAATCAGACAGCTGTGGAATGCATTCTGAGCCTAATCCTGCAATATAGACCAGGTTGATAACTATAATAATTTTATTACCCTGTGCTCCTGCTTTTCTGTTCATTTTTTTAAAGTGCGGACTGAAATATCTGGATTTTGTGCACAATTTGCGGTTTTGTTTTAACAAAGAAGCACCTTCTTTTCTGTTTCCCAATGAGGAAATAAATCTGATTTAAAAAATCAAAAGAATAACTTAAGAAAAATATTTAAAACCTTTTTCTGGTGTTTTGCATTATTTGATTCTAACCCACTGTGTTACTTTCATGCAGCAGATTGTAATCATGACTGTACTTTGCCTTTTCACTGGAGTCTATCACTTGAAAGAGCGTCCCTCCCCCATTTCGGCATTACTTCGAAAGCTTCTTTATCTTTTCTACCTTGCTAGAGGCATTATTAGGGCAGTTCACCTTTGACCAAATGGGCAGACGAACATCCATCCTCTGGAGCCAGTACTAGTGCTGTTTGGTAGATCAGCTCTCAAATGGTACTGAACTGTGACCTCTTCTTCTGTTCAAAGACTAAATACATAAACTTGAGTTTCCATTGGTGCCAAGCCTGGGAACCTGAGTTGCTCCCTAATCCCAGGTCTTGAAGCCAGCAGCACAATGGGCAGCTCACCATGCCAGTCGGCCATCCTGAAAGAATGTCTTTATTCCCTCTTCCTCAACAAATTGCTTATTGTTTGGCCCACAGGCTGCCAGACCTTGTGAACTGCCCAAAACTTTACTGCTTTTCTGTTAAACTTTTCTTCTATTTTCCCTTTGATTCTGTTTATAAATAAAATTAATTTTTATTTAAATTTCTTATT
>NW_010235505.1:0-2702 GCF_000690775.1 Eurypyga helias
CTTGAGTACTCACCAGCTTTCTTGGCTCCTTCTTCTCTCCAGGACTTCATGCCATGGAACTCTGCCAATCGGTTCCCTGAAGAGGCTAAAGTCTCCTCTCCTGAAGTCTAGGGTAGTGAGCTTGCTGTGCCCCCTCCTCATCTCTGTAAGGGCGAGCTTGCTGGCCATCCTTCTCACCTCTGTAAGGATCTCAAATGCTACTGTTTCATGGTCACCGCAGCCAAGGCTGCCCTTGAGACTCACATTCCCCACCAGCCTCTCCCTGTTGGTGAGAACAAGCACAGCATCTCTCCTTGTCAGCTCCGCTGTCACTTGGATAAGGAAGTTGTCATCAATGCACTCCAGAAACCTCCTGGCTTGCTTGTGCCCTGCCATGTTGTCCCTCCAACAGATATCGGGGTGGCTGAAGTCCCCCATGAGGACCAGGGTTTGTGAATGTGAGGCTGTTGCTATCTGCTTGTAGAGAGCCTCATCCACTCGCTCATCCTGGCCAGGTGGCCTGTGGCAGACTTCCACTACAGTATCCCCTCTCTCTGCCCTCCCGTTAATCCTGACCCATAAGCTCCCGGTCAGCTCCTCACCCATCCCCAGGTGGAGCTCCATACACTCCAGCTGGTCTCTGACATGGAAAACAACAATGATCCCTTTGGCAGCAGAGTGCAGGCCACAGTAAACTTTCACTTGGAGGGGTATCCAGCACACCTGGAATTGACTGCCCCAGGGATAGAAGTACAGCCCTACCATTTGCCATGGACTGATCCAGATTGCACTGGAATAGGATGCATCTCTGTAACACCTACAGTCCATTGATGACATCATTGTGTAGGGTAACACAGTGGAGGAAGTGTCTGAGAAGGGGAGAAGAATCTAGATTCTTTGGAAAGCTGGTTTTGCTGTGAAGCAAAGCAAGGTCAAAGGATCTGCACAGAAGATCAAGCGTCTAGAAATAAAATGGCAAGATGGGTATCATTATCCCCCAATGGATGTGATCAATAAAATAATCGCTATGTCTCCACCAGCTAATGAAAAATAAACACAAGCTTTCTTAGGTGTTCTGAGCTTTTGGAGAATGAATATTCCAGGTTATAGTCTGATCATAAGCCCTCTCTATCGAGTGACCCAAAAGAATGACTTCGAATGGAGCCCTGTGCAGCAGCAAGCCCTTGAACAAATTAAATGGGAGATGGTTCATGCAGTAGCCCTTGAGCCAGTCCAGACAGGACAAGCTGTGAAAAACATTCTCTATGTCTCATCCAGGGATAACAACCACACCTGGAGACTCTAGCAGAAAGCACCTTTAGACACTTGAGGTTTACCCTTAGGAGATGGGGATATAGGGGATGCAAAACCTGTTACACTCCAACTGAAAAAGAAATATTAGCAGCATATGGAGGAATTTAAGCCGCTTCAGAAGTGGTTGGTACTGAAGCACAGCTCCCCCGACACCTTGGTTGCCTCTTCAGGGCTGGATGTTCAAAGGGAGGGTCCCCTCTACACATCATGCAACTGACGCTACCTGTAGTAAGTGGGTCACACTGATCACACAACTAGCTTGAATGGGAAACCACAAACACACCAGAATTCTGGAAGTGATCATGGACTGGCCAGAGGGCCGAAACTTTGGAGGGTTGCCAGAGGAGGTAACTTGTACTGAAGAGGCCTCACTGTATAATAAACCACCAGAAAATGAGAAGCAATATGCCCTGTTTACAGATGGATCTTCTCATATTGTGGAAAAATGTCAAAGGTGGAAAGCTGCTGTGGGGAGTCCTACATGACAAGTCAGAAACTGCTGAAGGACAAAGTGAATCAAGTCAGCTTGTGAAGGTGAAAGCCATCCATCTGGCTTTGGACATTGCTAAACGAGAGGAATAGCCAGTGCTTTGCCTCCACACTGACTCATGGATGGTGGCAAATGCCCTGTGGGGGTGGCTACAGCGATGGAAGCAGAGCAACTGGCAGCACCGAGGCAAACCCATCTGGGCTGCTGAGATGTGGTAAGATATTGCTGCTCAGGTGGAGAACCCGGTTGTAAAAGTAGGTCGTGCAGATTCTCACATACTCAAGTGTTGGGTGGCTGAAAAACATCAAAATAACCAGCAGGTGATTAGGCTTCTGGAAATGAACTGGTTCAGGTGGACCTGGAGTGGGAACATAAGGATGAGCTATTTATAGCTCAATGGGCCAATGACACATCAGGACATCTAGGAAGGGATGCTACATGCAAATGAACTCATGATCAACGGGTGGATTTGACTATTGATGCCATTGCACAGGTTATTCATGAATATACATTTGTACCATAATCAAACAAGCCAAGGAGCTAAAGTCTCTTTGGTATAGAGGATGATGGCTGAAAGCCTGGCAGATTGATTATATCACACTACCACAAACCTGCCTTGGCAACCGTCATGTGCTTACAATGGCGGAATTGACTACTGGATGATTGGAATACACTCTGTGACCCATGCCACTGCCCAGAATACTATCTTGGGCCTTGAAAAGCAAGTCTAATGGTGACACGGCACCCCTGAAATAATTGAATCAGACAGTGAGACTGATTTCCAAAGCAACTTCATGAATACCTGGGCCAAGGAGCATGGGACTGACCAGGTTTATTATGGTTGGAACAAATCCAGAGGAGGGCCACGAAGATGCTCAGAGGGCTGGAGCAACTCTGCTATGGGGCCAGGCTGGGAGGA
>NW_010235505.1:2718-6776 GCF_000690775.1 Eurypyga helias
GGAGAAGAGAAGGCTCCGGGGAGACCTTATAGCACCTTCCAGTACCTGAAGGGGCTACAAGGAAGCTGGGAGGGGACTTCTTAAAAGGGCCTGTAGTGACAGGACAAGGGGTAATGGGTTTAAATTGAAAGTGGGGAGATTTAGACTGGATATCTGGAAGAAGTTCTTCACAGAGAAGGTGATGAAGCACTGGAACAGGTTGCCCAGAGAAGTTATTTGTGGATGCCCCATCCCTAGAAGTGTTCAAGGCCAGGCTGGATGAGGCTTTGAGCAACCTGGTCTAGTGGAAGGTGTCCGTGCCCATGGCAGGGGGGGTGGAACTAGATAATCTTTAAGGTCCCTTCCAACCCAAACCATTCTATATAATTCTATGTACCAGCGTCCAGTAAAGTTGAATGATACAATGGATTTAAAAATTACGCTGAGAGCAATGGGTGCTTGGACATTCAAGCATTGGGATACACATCTAGCAGAAGCCACTTGGCTAGCTAACACTAGGAATTTGCCAGTTGACCCAGCCCTGCCCAATCAAAACCCCTGTGCACTCTGAAAGGAGATAAGGTCCCCCTAGTACGTATAAGGAACTGGCTGAGAAAAACAGTCTGGGTTATTCCTTCTTCAGGAAAGGGCACTGTATTTCTCAGGAACCTGGATGCACCTGGGGGATAATGAGGAAGAACGGGGAAGTCTGATGCATACCTCAAGGTGGTTTAACCCTGGGTGAAAATAATCCATGATTTGAGTTATACGATGGAGGTGTTACATGATCCTGTATTGCACCACTGCTGTGACTCCTACATACCAAAGGTATGACAGCAGGAACCTCTTACTGCTAGCCAAGCTAGAGCCAAGGGTAATAATTTAACATTGTGATGCTAAACTTATGGCCTAGGCCAAAGATACCATGGTTGGAGAATGTAATGGATATACCTTTAAAATGTTGTAACCCATGATTTCAGTTGTGTGTTACAAGAAATAGTGCAGCAGAAACCACCTGAACCAATGAAGGATGAACCTCACAAGTGCAGGAGTGACCTAACTTGAACTGGTCTCACTGTCCAGTAACCCCACACAACAAACGACCTCTCCTGTCCTGTGTGGATACCAGAAGAGATGAAGCCCAAAGTCAACAACCAAATGAACTCAAGGAACATTTTATAGATACTTACGGACCTTTCACAAACATTTTAAGGGGAAAGGGGTGGTTAATGAGCATCTATTGTGATAGGGTGGGACCTGAACATGACATAAATGGCATGGAACAAGGGGTTGAGAATGTGCTGGCTTTGGCTGGGATAGAGTTCAATTTCTTCACGATACCTAGTATGGGGCTGTGTTTTGGATTTATGCTGAAAACAGTGTCGATAGCACAGGAATGGCTGGTTTTGTAACTTCTGAGCAGTACTTGCATAGAGTTGAGGTCTTTTCTGCTTCTCACAGAACACCATCAGTGAGTAGGCTGGGGGTGCACAAAAAATTAGGAGGGGACACAACACTCTGCCAAGCTCTTTTCAGGTGTAAATGCATCAGCTCCACTGTCTTCAGGAAAATCTCACCCACCGTAACATATCTGGCAGACAGGTTTTCTGACTTATCTGAAGTGGTGCAATCTTCCACTGACACAGAGGAGCAGTTTTCAGTACTTTGCAGCTTTTGAAGCTGGAGAGTGTTGCAACAGTGAAATGCTGACGTGACAAAGACAGCAGATATGGGGTGAGGCTCCAATAGACAGCTGAGTCACAGTCAAAACAGGCACTCCACCTCTGCTTCCTACCACTCCTATGACTGGGCAATCCTATCTCCACTAGCACAACTATGGCAGACTTTTTGTCCCGAGTTGGCCCAGTTCATCTCACAAAACCACAGAAAACCTCAATCATTTTTTTCCTGGCGGGCGAGCTTTCCTAGAGGAATATCATATTTGTTGCACAGCACACACACACAGACAACTATTTAAAAAATGTAATGAGTACTTGTTTAAGTATCTGTAGTTCCAGAGAAACTGGAAATCTAATGGCTTGCTTAGGCTGCAGCAAAACATCTGTGGCAGATTCAAGACCAGCACTCAAGAAATTCCAGAGATTACATCTCTTCAGAAATAAAATATGATTCTGTGATGCCCAGTACTTTGATTTGTTAAGTTTAGTCTTATCATTGATATATATATGGCTCATCTTACTTGATTTAGTGAGTTGTATTACTTGATTTACTGAGCTGTACTCCTTTGTTTTTTCGTTTTCTCTCTCTTGTTTTCTTTTATTCCAGATAAATTTAGGAAGATCTGTTAATTCTCTTTCCCATTTCAGTATATTTGCATTCAGTACGCTGTTTACTTTTTCTCACAAAAGCTGACTAATTGTATGTTCATGCTAACTGTTTAGAAAAAAAATCTCAGCTAATCAAAGTTTGGGTCTTCCAAGTATTATATGCATTCAGGACATACGACCCTTTAAGCTCACTTCCTCTCGTATTTGTCTGATCATACAGAATGTGAGCATTTGATTATAAAATTATTCATCTAACTGAAATCTAAATTTGACTCTGTGAGTTTCATAAAAACAACAGTTTTATAAAAATGGTAGAATCTTGAGACAATCTTGCATAGGTGCACTAGGGAGACCGTGAGACTAGTGAAACCAAACATTGTTTGACTCACCTCAGCCAATATGGCATGAATGTCCTGAGCTTGCAGACACTCGATTTTACACAAGATGGAGGCAAGACAGGGCTCAAAAACATTTCTGTGTTTGGCATCCTGGCCACAGCTGCTCACAGCAATGTTTTTGGAAGGTTAATCTATCCTTCCATGCCAGGCCCTCTCCAAAATGCATCTTGCCATGACTATTTTGGTCGTAGAGAGGAAGGTAAAAGTAACTTCCAAATGCTGATGCAAACCACTAGGCAGTAAAGCTGTAACGCCCTGTCTTTGAAATGTACCATAATTAATTTTGGGAAGTCTCTACTATTGACCTCCCTTAAAAACCTGTACACTTGTCCTCAACATCAGAAGGATATAGACCGGTTGGAGAGAGTCCAGAGGAGGCCACAGAGATGCTCAGAGGGCTTGAGCACCTCTGCTATGGGGACAGGCTGAGAGAGTTGGGCTTGGTCAGCCTGGAGAAGAGAAGGCTCCGGGGAGACCTTATAGCCCCTTCCAGTACCTGAAGGGGCTACAAGGGAGCTGGGGGGGACTTTTTACAAGGGCCTGTAGTGACAGGACAAGGGGTAACAGGTTTAAATTGAAAGTGGGGAGGTTTAGATTAGATATCAGGAAGAAATTCTTCACAGAGAGGGTGGGGAGGCACTGGAACAGGTTGCCCAGAGAAGCTGTGGATGCCCCATCCCTGGAAGTGTTCAAGGCCAGGCTGGATGAGGCTTTGAGCAACCTGGTCTAGTGGAAGGTGTCCCTGCCCATGGCAGGGGGGGTGGAACTAGGTGGTCTGTAAGGGCCTTTCCAATCCAAACCATTCTATGATTCTATGATTTTGCTAAGGAGGTCTGGAACAGGAAGGTGAATTCTCAAGAGGACCATCTCATGAGGTGGGTTAAGAACACCTCTTTTCCATAAATAGGGATGTGAGACAGTGGCAGGAAGAGACCCTCCCCTATTAGGCAGTAATTAGGTAATGAAGAGGGCATGTGGGAACAGGGGGAAGCTGTAAGAGGAAAAGGCTGTGGAAGTGCAAGCAGTATTCACAAAATATCACCTAATTCAGTGAGAACGGTAATTTAGTGATAAGGGAAGTAGAAGTTCTTCCTCCACAGGAAACCAGGTATGCCCACCACCCCACCTGCCCTGTCTTTTCCCACTTCCTGTAATTTTTGTTTGTTTCTCGTAACTTGGACTACTGGGGCTGGGGTGGTTAGTTGGACGAGACAAGCAGGGCCTGTGGGGTTGGGTTTGCCACCCAACGGACGAGCAGAAGACATGATGTTCAGCCACTGCTCTGCAGCGGTTGCTATACCGCGCTGCTTCTGTGTCCCACTTATTTCCCACTGCATTCCCAGGAAGGCGACCACAGCGCACCCCTTTAATTTAGCCGGCTTCCAGGGAACAC
>NW_010235506.1:0-7319 GCF_000690775.1 Eurypyga helias
ATGGCAAACAAAATCATACTTTAGGTCATGATAATTCAGCCATCTCAGCTTTAAAACCAGAAAGAATGGATTCCAAAGGAAGTGAAAGTAGCTACAGAAAATGTGGAGTTTGCGTACTAGATGTCCAGTAGGTAATCCTGAAGAGTCCCCTGGTGACTCTAAGATTATTTTATTCTTTAACGACCGCACGCTTTCTCCTGGTCATTAAATAAGCTGAGTATGGGAGACCTTGAAAATGAACGGGGCAGTAAACATGGAGGTCAGACAGAGTCGAGAAGGAATTCTCAACGCTGTAATAATATGCAGAGTTGAAGATAAACATTTTCAATTAAGAGGCCCGGTAATGCGTCCATGAATCAATTAACAGTTTTAAAACGTTCAATACAGGGACAGTTTTGTTCCATTATCTTATTGCTTAGAAGCTCTGTGGGACTAACTGCAAAAGTATACACAAAATGAATCACTATTTAAGTTATATATTACATGTTTATTATGGGTGCAAAATTTTTTTTTAAATTTACATTTTATGAAAAATCAGAAGTATTTACAATTTTTGTATGATAAACTTGTATGATCTAACTTACAGTCAGACGCAGTAACAATTCATAAAAATTCAGATCCTTTAGAGTTTTGTTTACAAGTTTTCTTAGGAGGCAGCTACAACGGATATTGCTGTATACACAAGCAAGAGCCAGCTTGCTACGTGCTCGGTGTTTTTTTTTTTTTCTTTTTAAATCAGATAGCTACATGCACTTTTTACACTGTTTTTGAATTTCTTTACAAAATGTCTACATAAACTTGTATGGCTTCAAAATTGTAACCTGCACCCGATGCAAATGGACGTATAATCACCTGAATGACAGCTAGTTTAAAAGTGCTGAAACCTAACTACTTCATTTAATTTGGAAATGGAAGTAATACTTGTAATCAAGTAATACTTGATTAAAAATAGCAAAATCGGGTCTTCATTAATAAAATTTTGTCACATTAAACAGAATTTGATTGCAAAGCAGATTACAATTAAGATTCCAGCACAAGGACTGTACCATTTTATGAGTTAGAAACTTACCATTCAATCAGATTAGCAGATTAAGAGCCAAATATACTCTTCCAATCAAATCTACAGGACATACTGTGAGCTTACTGCTCACCAGGGAACTCTTGTCTGCAGAAGTGTGCAGTATGCATTAGCGTTTATGTCGCCTCTACAAAGCTTAATTTCTTGTAAAGCTTCATCAATCCAATTCACCACTGGTTTGGCATAAACTACTTCAAGCATGTTTTGTTGTCTTAATGCAGCACTTGAAGTAGACACTGGTATTCAAAATGGTGATGTGAAATTCCCACGTGTAGGTTACTGAATTATTTTGCCCCAATACTTTTGATTTCTGCATTGAAAAAACACTTAATAATACAGATACATAGAATATTCTCTAAATTAGTGACTTTCTTAAAAAAAAAAAAATTTACTAATGTGTCACCTCCCTGTGCTTAGACTGTGGCGAGCAGATTAGATGACAACACAGATATTAAAATTGGTGGTTATACAAAAAAATTAAACTAATAAAAATGGCAGTCCATATCATCCTGCTGCCATAAAATACCCATCTAAAACGCTATTCCTCCTAAAGTACTATGTTTACATTCACATCACACAACCCCAAAGCACTCCTAGTCTGAAGACTTGCAGACAAAGTGAAGGGAAATGCTGTTTGCTTGTAAAAGTTTCTCGTCACCACCTTTGGTGATTTTTCAGGATTCTCATCTTTGGTGACATTAAAATTACTGTCTCAGAGTTTCAAGGTCCTGCATGATGCATCTCCCTTTACTACGGCTGCAGTTATTGCAATTACCCCATAAGGAAGTAATCCAGTATTTTAAACCCCTTTTAAAACAACCTCCAGTTTTTGCAAATCTGCCTTCTAAATAAATCCCAGTCAAAGTAATTTTTATAAAGTCGTGTGTATTATACAAACGCTGTGCTTTCTTAGTGAAGAGTCAAACTTTAGAAAGGAAGTGAGGCACGTGAATAACAAATGGGATAGGCATAGGCTTTTTAAAAAGGCACAAATGTTATGCATTTCATATAAAAATAAATTAAATCTACAGCATTAATTCAAACAATCAGAACCCCCATAAAATTTCCTAACTGCAGAAGTAAATCTCTGCTGTCCTTTGCAATTCTGTAACACATTGCACTTAGGGAAAAAATCCTATATAAAACAACTTACACGTTAATATTATATAATACACAGGCATCAAGTTACATTTCTTTTATACATCTCTAACTCGGCTGGTTTTGTGGCGTGAGTGGAGAGAAGAACCACATGAGACTTTGACGTTGCTTTCTTCAAAAACTGGCAATTAATGAATCTAAAAAATTAGTATTAGGTATGGAAAGCTCAAATATTTCTTACTTGCGCTCCTACCTTTTTCGGTTTAATGCTTACAGTATAACATACAGTTTCATACTTTCATTGCAACTATGGATTACTATTTTGACTTCATCTACATAAATTTAATAAAATTTCAACAAATTTTCCCAAATATTGCAGTTGATCATTTACAGACAGTGTTGAAGTTAACTTCAGTGCTATTATAAAGTAAGAAAAAGTTTGCAAAATGACTTCTAAAAAGTGCATTTTCTGTTCTGTAGTTCAGCCTCAAAGTAGATCAACACTTTGAAAAAATTAATGCATGTTAAAATAGTGTTTGAAAAGACTGTTTGTTTGAAAAGTTCTTGCACGCCTTTGATCCAATGACTTTCACAGGTACATCAGCAGTCTGCCATATACCGTCCTGAAAAATAAAGGTAGGTTTTTTTGCAGTCAGTAGTTATTAACACGTTTTGTCAGTATTCTCCTAGGAGCAGTTTGAGTAGCGATGGAAAAAAACAAAAGAACCCTACCAAACAGTTTTCAGCCACGTGTCAGTGACAAGTAAATACTTACGCATGACTTACTTCACAGTTTTGTACTTCATAATTTAACACTATAGAAGGCACACTATTAATTTGAACATCTACACATGTCAGCACCTTACCAGTGGCAAATCTCTTCTTAAGGAGGGAAAGCCGATAGCCAGTGCCTACCAGCTCCACATCTACTCCTGAAAGGGTGCTCCCTTCACTAATGAATTGCACTGCAAGTGTTGCTGGTTTACTGGGTCCTTCCAAAAGTTCGAATTTTGCCCTGAGGGATCCAGAACCTATAAAAACAATAAAATTGAAAAGCTGGTTGTTTTGCAAGAACAAGACAATCTCCCAAAATTTTTAGTAGTGGGAAGTGAAACTAACATGGGAGATGTATTCCTAGTGGCAGTCCTACACAAATTTTCAAGAGATGAGGGTAAAGGTGTTGTCATGATCTGTCTGGACTAATGCACATGAACAAAACCACTGGGAGAAATGTAGCTGTAGAGCAATGTATGCAGAGGAGGGAAATTCCTGCTTTTCTGATAAAGACAAGGTCTGATTAAATACTTTTCCCCACAGATTTCTCAGACACGGGGGTGAAGTGCCTTCACTTTGATGCTATTATAAAGCAGCAGTAGTTCAGAACTACTTTAAGTACATTCCCGCAGTCAATACAAGGCACTCAAAACACCCCCAACATCGCTACTGGTCTCTTTTTCTAGTTCTTAAACAAGTGGGACCCATGCAAGTGTGCTGAACCACACACAAGATGCGGTCTGCATCGCTAGCAGCCCGTTCTATGCTGCTCTGCAGGCGTACAGTGCCTCTTCATCTGGCTGCATCTGTATTTTGGGGTGATTTTTTTTGTTTTCAAAGAGGCTCCACAGTTTGGAAAAGGAAAAAAATCCCAGAGGGCTGCCCCTAACTAATCAGAAGGGAAGGCAGATGGCAAAGCACTGTGAGGTCAGTGAAGGACAAAGTACACGAGGCTACAGCAACCACCTCTGTCAGATAAAATTCTCTCTGATCTTGTTTGAGTGATGACAACTTTGCAGCCTTTACTGGGATAGCAGAGGTCTTCCATTTCCAGGCTTGTGGTATGAAACCGGTCATACTTCCAAGCAAATCTGTGCTTTCATAATGCCCTTCACTAAATTCTTGACAGGGCTGAAGGCCTTTCCTTTACATCACAAGTTCATTTCTCCATAAAGGCTTCCCTGCTGGGATGCCTCCCTCTGGCTCCTGTTTTTCTGCTTCAGAAAAACACTGCACCTGCAGAGGCTGCGAGGGGGCTGTGACATCAGCCGGACCTCGGGCAGAGGACAACCACTGGTACCTTACAAAATGCTGTGTAAATCACCACTCTGAGCAGATGTGCGTAGATTTGGAGTTTTTTACACGATCAAAACAACGACCCTCAAAATGTTGGTCAAGAATCATCTACTGTTGAGTCTGTATCAGCACATGTCTTTTGGATCTTCCCCCCTCCCCCCCACTGCTTTATTTCAACTGTCACTGTGTGAAAAGACGCAGATAACAAACATATTTTCCTTTGAATAACTGCTCATTTCCAAATACCATCGATGTAGTAATTTCCTATCCAGTGTAAACTCTATTTTGGAACTAGTAAGTGCTTCCAGGGTGCTTCACTATTCTTCCTTTTATAGTTAATTACTAAATTTGTATTTTGACATATTTTTCCTTTAATAGTTAATCAGTAAATTTGTATTTTGACATCTCACTGTTAATGGAATCTCTCGGGAGGAAATTAATTGAGAAGGTGGTGAACTGCTGAACAGGATCCAGCATGAGATGACGTGTAAACCAGCACGAGGGTGTGGCGGCTAAAGTGATTACCTTTTTAGTGTTACAATTTTTCTGTAGAAGAAAACAAAAGAGTTCAACTTGCCTCCGTTCTCTGACTTCTCTGAAATGCTGGATATTTTCCAATATGCTTTCATCTGTTCTGCACTCCTGTAACAGAACGGTGGCTTAGTTATAAGCACTACTTTTAGCACATTACGTCCCTAGGTTTACGTTGCAGACATCTCCACATGGACCTTTGTAAAAATACATCGTTATTTTACGTGAAGTTGGTGGAAAACCACACAAGGCAAACAGGAAAAGAGAAGGGTGTCTCTGCCCTGCTCCAGAGTAGTACACACCACTTTTTCATGCAGTTAACGCTCTCCTGTGCCACAGCTCAAAACCCTCCGTGGTCTCAAAGGGTAAGGACAGGCCAAACGCCCTGGAAGTGGTTTGAAACCTGTGTCTTTATGCTTCATGATGATGGTACGAGGGGAAGCAATGTTGATAGCCCTCCCGCGTGCAAAACTCCTGGAAGCATGAGTTGTATTGCACTTCCCTTCTAGTAAAACTAGTTGGCGTAAGCGACAAGGGTCTAAGCTAACTTTTGACGCTGTAAAGGGGCAGAAAAGAGCACCAAGCAGTAGAGTCTCTAAGCTGGCGGGGTATTTCAGCTCTCAAAGCGCACTTTGCAGCAGCTCCATCAAAGGACAGTCAACAATGCAAAGCTGTGGGCAGCGTGAAGTGCTAATGGGTTTGAAATGGCTCTTGGCATTGGTGTAGCATGAGTGAAATGCTCACTTGCAGGAGGTGAAGTCATAAAACATTTATTTTTAAAAAAACAAAACTCCACCCACTAGACCAAACCAGGTGGCAAAACAGCACTAGAGCTGCCTGGAAGATGACGACTTCTCTTTTCGTCAGCCTTCCGTGCTCAAACTTCTGGCCTTGGGGAGTTGCGTAGGTGAAAGAGAAAGAATCTGGGCTCAAGCCCCTTAATCTGATGAATCTGTAATGAAACCCTCACTAAGACCTAAGTCTTCCTAGCTAACACTACGTGTTCTGGGTGGGTGTTCCTGCTCTCACTCTGGCTTCATTACAGGGGGAGGAAGCCTGGGCAGGGAGACTGGCACCACTAGACATTCTAGTCGTGTTGTTCAGGCAGGACATTGAACCTGCCCTTGCTCAGAATAAGCTTAAGGTCATTTGGTTGGAAGTATTTCTCCCTTGAAATATCAAGTCAAGAAAGATTCAGTCTTGCCAGGATTTTTTCCACTCAAAATGATACCGTATGACTACTTTGTCCAGTTAACACATTTACACGTCCTGCCTCCAGAAACACTGTAAAATCACAGAATGGTTTGGGTTGGAGCAGACCTTTAAGGGTCATCCAGTCCAACCTCTCTGCGATTAGCACTCACATCTTCAACCAGCTCAGGTTGCTCAGAGCCCCGCCCAACCTGACCGTGAACCTGTCTGATAAATGCATTGGGATTGTTTTGCTTCTGAATCTTGCTTTATGAGGTAAACTGATCTATAAGTAACGAGCTTAACAGTGCGTGACTCGGTATGCTTTGCACTCATCACGCTAAAAAGACCCTCTTGGAAATGAACCATCCAACATCACAGCTGGGCGAGTGCCTGCGTGCTGCCGAACCACAGGTGCGGTGGATGAATTCTGCTCACCTTTTGATCCAGGGATGTACTGCTCTACCCCCGGCTTGTTCTCACAAACTTGTGGAACCATCAGAAACCGAGACTGGCGTCTCACTTTCAAGTGCTACTGTGAACGCATGCTTAGAACCTGGTGGCAGGTAGCTGCTAGTCAGACAATAATCTGCATGAGGCTTGAACTGAGAGACAACACTACCTGCCTCATGCCGAGCTCCTGAGTCACTGAGGTTTGAGTTAAAACCACTTCAATTACAAGATAATTTTTACGCTAGAACAATCAAGGAATCTTTTTAAGAACTGCATTTCTTTTACTCTCTCCATATAATCCATGGCTAAGGATACACACACACACAAGACGTTTTTTTAACCATTAAGAGATTTTGGCTTTAAATTTAAAAACGTCTATCCTGTCTGTTGGCCAAAATAAAGCAAACACTGGAAATTTCATAAAGGCTTGCATTATCACACAGTTAGAATGGGTCCATATTGTCTCAGTTGATGTGAACTGGCTGCAGGTGATCTGTTTTGGACCAGAAAATGTCCTAAACATGCTACTACGTGTTTTATCAAAACAAAAAACATCAACTGTTTCTTCTAGTGAAATTTTTTCAGGCTGCTTGTGACTATTTCAGTGTCTGTGACACTAATGAATACACTGAAACGCATCTGAAATAATAAAAAGCGGTAACGTTACCATTTTGCAGGTGGGAGCGATTGCATGTTTGTTACTCCTCCGTCTACTGGTACCACAACCTGGACATTAGACAGCATACTAGGCACATTCATGGACTCCGGATTGTACTTATAATCCACCCTCACATCAGTAGTGCTAGCGTTACATTTCCAGTAAGTTGCAAGGTTCAAGGGAGTAGACTGGATGCCATTTGAAGATACCTGTAAAAGAACAAATCATTGAAAGTAGATT
>NW_010235506.1:7369-9352 GCF_000690775.1 Eurypyga helias
AATAAAACTCTAAATCCTGACAAAAGGTCGATGGAAAATTGACCTGTGTGTCCCTAATTGCGGAATTCTGAAGACTGTGGCAGCCTGTTATTTTAATTTTAAGTTAAAATAATTAAAGAAAAGGTTTGCACTCTTTCTAGCCCATGGGGGAGTTCCGGCTTTTGTAAGACAACATAGTTTTGTTTTAGTCTTGTGTTCCGCCTCACACAAGGAGCATGCTTGCAGTCAAATGACCTCATCCTTGGCTGCCCAAGCAGCCAGCAGCAGAGGACAATTCCTGTCATTATGGGACAGGGCGATAGCAAAACAGTTCTGAGCCATTCAAAGCACTACGTTCCTGCTGCGGGAGGGTTGAAAGCTGCTTCTGTAGCCGAGCAGATGCTACTGCCCTGATGCATCTCTACCCCCTTCCTACTCCACCTGAGGAACCTTCTATGTCCTGGGTTCCCCCTCTGGCATCCATAACCTTTTCTATCTGCACAGGCTTCCGCATGCCGGTGCCTCATCTTTCCCCGACAGTAAAGATCTTAAATAGACACAATTCTTTCACAGTACTCACTTCTACAATTCAAAGACATGTTTTGTTTCTTCCATCTTCCTCAGGAATTCTGTGTGCCTAACATGTTTATTACAGATTCAGTATGCCAAGATTTTTAAACTATATTGTGAGATGTGAAAACGATGATGGTATTAACAGCTAGACTGACAGGTTATTTAGGTTTTTGGTGTAGTCAGTTGTCTCAGATGTTTATCCATTTCTGTGCAGGCCTAGAAAATGACTGTTGTCCCTTCGAGGTTAGTCTGTCTGTCTTGAATTTTGAGAAAGATTTTTTTTTATTGACAGCCAGGTGCTGCAGTCCCTTCACCATCTTCACAGGCCTTTGCTGGACTCTGTCCAGTATGGCCACGTCTCTCTTGCAATGGACAACCCAGAACTGGATGCTCCAGGTGTGGCCTCACCGGTGCTGAGTGGAAGGGAAGGATCATCTCCCTTGACTTACTAGCAATACTTTGCCTAATGCAGTCCTGGAGACCATGTTCCACCTTTGCAGCAAGGGCACGCTGTTGGCTTATGATCAACATGGTGTCCCCCAGGACACCTAGGTCCCCTTCTCCCAAGCTGATTTCCAGCTGGGTCGCCCCCCACAGCACATGAGGTTGTTCCTCTCCCTGTGTACTTCTTCTCGTTGGACTTCATGAGGTTCCTGTCAGCCCATCTCTCCATCCAGCTGAAGTCTGTCTGGAGGGCAGAATGACCCTCTGTTGCATCTGGAGGATCCTCCCAGTTCGTTGTCATCAGCAAACTTCCTGAGGGTGCACTCTGCCCCACAACCCAAGTCACTAATGAAGCTGTTAAACCCGACTGTAAACGCAGTACTGACCCCTGGGGTATACTGCTAGTTACTGCCCTCCGAACACTGACCGTCACCATCACCCTTGTGGCCTGGCTGTTCAGCCACCTGCCAGTCCACCTCAGTGTCTCTTCACCAGCTGCTCCATGTGGATCCTAGGGGCAACAGTGTCAAGATCCTACCTGACGTCTAAGCAGACAATATCCACTCCTCTCCCCTCATCCACGAAGACAGTCACATCATCACAGAAGTTTATAAAGCCGGTTAAACGTGACTTTCACTTGGTAAATCCATGCTAACTGCTTCTGATGACTTCTTGTCCTTCATGTGCCTCTAAGTGGATTCCAGGGTGAGATGTTCCATTATATTGCGAGAGGGCAGATTGTCAGTACCTTTTACCATTTAACGCTCTCATTTATTACCATTCATCAGCTACAGCATCCAATACTTACGCAATTAAAAAAACCCAGGCACTACAACTACCAACTCAAACAACCCCCCGCCAAACCCCCTAAATTCAAGGGATATTTGAGTTTGCTAACAAATACCTAAAGAAGCAACGTTTGAAGCTTTCACACGTGAACTGGAGTGACGTGTGAGCAAGCTGAAACAGGTCATGAATCCAAGGGAA
>NW_010235506.1:9505-11868 GCF_000690775.1 Eurypyga helias
CTATGCCCTGTAAGCAGCGACGCGCCCAGGACTGATCTAGATGCGGGATGAAAAAACATTGTTTTTTCTCTCTGAACAATTCTGTTACCATTACCAAGAACAATTCTTTCAATTTCTGCGTAGACAGCAAATCTGCCAGAGTTCCTTAAAAAACTCCAAAGGGAAAAAAAAATGTGTTTACCTGATACTTTAAAACATCCACATTGTAATAGGATGCAGATGGATTCTGCTCTGACAACTTCTTGAGGTAGACAGTTATAGCTTGCATGTTCATCCAAAAATCCTTAGTACTGGAGTCACTTTGTGACTGATCACTACAAAGAAAAAGCAAGGTAGGAGTCTGAAGGCAACGCTAACTTTTATTATTTTGAATGTCTAAAAATTAAGATTAGATCTTTCCCCTTATTCACTATTTCAAACAAGAATTTGCTCAAATGCTTTATGTCATGTAATTGTACCTTCCTAAATATTAGACAAATTAACTGCTTGTTGTATCTGGTAAAAATTCTCCTTCCAGGTTGTGGCGTAGTGAGTTTCCTCCACTGCTGATCTGCATCACAAGACTGAGGTAAGGCTGGATTTGCACTTCCCATTTAATAAAACACAATTTGAATACAATCAGGTGCTGCGAGGATGTGTCGGAGATGGGGCGAAGGTGGTATTTGAAAAAGTACGTTATCCGATAAAATCATAATCCGCTTGGGTTATGAGACAGCCTCACGCATGCACTGAATGAAGATTTGGGCTGTATGTGTTAACGTACTTTCACATATTTGTAGAGAGTGAAAGCTTTCAAAATATTTTCATTTAAAAGTGATTCTCAAATTATCATAAAGAACAGTTTCTCACAGACTTGGAGCTGCACTCAGTCCGTAACAACTTATGATATCACTACTTTATGTATGTATGAGCGCACATGGCTGAGGCGGCAAAATCCTGTTTGGGAGCTACTGGAGCATGGCGTGCTGCAGATCCGGGGTACTTTCAGCCCTGGTTACATCAGGTTTATTTTGAATAAGGATGAAGCTTTTAAGTAAACTCACTGAAAAACAAAATTCAATGTACTTTTGAATTTTGAATCACTTTTGAATCAAAGAACAAAGACGTCCTCTGAATGACTGTGGAAACAGTGAGGAACTGCATCCATCCCTACGGAGTGTGGAGTGCAGAGTGAAAGCTGACCATGAACACCTGGAAGACAGTAAATGTAACTGCAGTGGGCTGAATGTCCTAGAACAGTGACCTACACATCAGTAGTCCCTCTAATTTACTCAGAATTTGGCTCTCAATACACAGCTGTGAGTAATGAAACTTCCATTTTCAGTAAAATACACAGATAAACACTTCTCACTACAGAGGCCTTCCAAAACTTAAATAAAGTAAACCCCTCCCATTAAAAACTTTAATCTCTGTAAACACCAAGCAAATGATACCTTTTGCAGTATATAATGAAAACTTGAATTACAACTATATGGGTTTAACTTTGTAAATATCCATTACAGCATCCTTTCTAATTAGAGGTGAAGTGTTGCAGCATGCAGACAAGGATACTCGACATTTTCACTTTTTTGCAAAATATACCTTTTCAGTATAATTTACTCTGTCAGATTCAGCTCTGCTAACATTTCAGTTATAAACTGTCATGTCAAAAAGCAGTCAAATTTAATTTTGTATGAATCATTAATTACATCATGAAAGATCAAACTGAAATACGAAAGGATGGATGCATATGGTTTGATTGTTTTTCAGATCATTTATCCAATAAATTAAATAGAAACTGCTCAGCTGAAACAGACCTCTGCGAAATAATTACAGCTTTTATAATTCTTTTTAAAAAAAAGATCTCCAAGTGCTGTGGTTTCACAACAATTATCCTACTCAATCAGCAGCCTTTTTCCTTAAGAATTCTCCCAAGCGTGCTGCTACACACCCGAGAGATATAGTTATGTAATGGATCTGATCTACTGTAGAAATGACACAACTCAAAAATACAGTAGTAAGTGACAAAAGAGATTTGGTGTAGCTCCTACTACTTGTCTTCCATTTAAGGCTCCTGTTTCATAATTTTTCTACTGTATAAAGCACTAATATATTAAATGCACGTAAAAACACAGCCATATTTACACACTGTTTTTTTATGGTGTGTACGATACTCCACACAAGTTTCAGTCCCTTAATCGCTGAGATTTTTAAAAGTGGCATTGGAGGGAACTGAGCTGAGCACGATTAATTCAGGAACTTAAGTTATGTTGAAGCAAATCAGTAAGGCTGTAGAGAATTTTGGTTTATATACACAACAATTCACATTTTGGAAGTCATGTAGTTTACTATTATATATAAAAAAATACAAAACCTGTATACAA
>NW_010235507.1:0-4413 GCF_000690775.1 Eurypyga helias
CTCCAGTTGTAGGAGCCGTCCCACCGCGTTTTCACGATGCCAATGAAGTCATAGCTTCTCACTCCTGCGCACACCTCCAGCGCCTCTTTTTTATTTCCTATGCTCTGTGCATTCGCATAGAGGCATTTAGGGTGGGCATCAAAACATCCCTGTTACTTTTTGTGAGCTATGAAGAAAACGATCTAGTTCACAGTTCTGGCATTTCCCATTCAGCAAAAGTAGCTCAAATACCCAAAGAAATTGGTATATTTATGTCCTTCAGCTTTGATATTGCTTCTTTTGTATCACCCAGATGTACTGTGATCTGTTTAGGTTTTGCATCACTGCTGTCTCTCATAGCACTATGAGCAGATAGCAAAGCACATAGGAAGGTAACTAGCATGAATGTCCCCAAGTCCTTGCTGAGGTAGGGGGCACAGTGATGGAAATGACTCACATAAAGTTTTTCAGTCAGCCAGTGATTCAGGGAAGACTACCACTAGGCATGTAAAATTCAGTATATTCAACTTTCCTTAATGTTGTGACAAACTACATGAACTAGCTGAAGTAACCTGTGACAGAATTAAAGGCAGAAGGCGCCCGCCTGCCAGTGATTAGATTTCTATGGATAAGGGTTGTATTATTTCACTACATTATCAGCAGGATGGCTTGACAAACAAACAATGTAATACACTTAAACAACAGGAACTGAGTTGTTCTGTCAGCATCTACAAGGAAAACTATCAAAAAAGCCACACCAGTCTGAAGGAGAGGTAATGGATTCTAATTTAAAAAGGAAGCTATAGCCATGGAAGTTAAGAGCAGAAATAGGGTCTTGTGGATTCCAGAAATACTACATGTGCTGTAGGATTACAATCTTGAACCCAGTTTTCATTTTTATTTACAAAATACAGTTGTTGAGAGAAATTGTGAGAAATATCAAAGAAATTCTGTATTTCCTGTTTATTTTTAATACAATGGTTCATTTTACCAAAGTGCTTCTCTTTTGTTTGGTTCCAAAATTTTTCTTTCCTTCACTCCTATTCCCATTAACACATCTCGTCTCTTTTCACTGTCAGCTGACTCTCTTTTGCACACAATTTTTCTCTTATATCCCTGTTCTTTCCCAATTTCTCTGGAAATTACTACCTTACATTTTCTGTTCTCTCACAGTCTTTTTTTCTTCTCAATGGGTATGTAGGTATAATAGCCACCCTTAAAGCCCTTTGAATACTTATTGTCTTATATTGAATTCTTCCAAAGAATATATTTATGCTACATATAGAAAACAGATTGCTGTGTATTATGACACCAAAAAGTAAGATTAATAGGGCAATCTTTACAAGAGCTGGCACAAGGCAGTTGTAAGGAATGACTGACAAGATTCGGTTTCCACATTACAAAGGAAAAATCACCATACAACAATAGGAAATTTGAAAAGAAACCTACAGAAAATTGATTTTTTTTAATTGCCAAATGGCCACCTATAGCTGTCAGATAAAAGAGAGGATTTCCCCCTTCCCTTTATGCCCCATTGATTGTGAAAGACATTGTCTGTGGACAAAGTGGGACATTGCCTTTAGAATCAAAACAAGTTATGACTTTCTAATAGAAGAAAAAAGGGAGTGAAAAAAATACAATAAGGAGATGTTTAGCCAAGAGGCTGTGTTTGGTAAAAGCAATAAATACATTCTAAGTTTACAGCTCATGGTGACTCAGTAGACAATAGCGTAATATCAACTGTAATTTGAAAGAACCCTGTCATACCCATCAAAGAGCAAAAAGCAAAAGTCTGTATTATATCCGACAGGCACACGAACAAGCCCATAATGATTGTGTGAATAAAGCTTTATATCAGTTTAGAGGGAATAATTTACTCAGCATAAAATTCTTCTGCATCCAGAGGCCCTGCAGAAAAGATGTGAAATGGTGAGGAGCATCCCACAGAGTGGTACTAGATTTTGGGGCTCTACTCTGGATTTGGAAGGGTGTTGGGAACTAATCGTTTAAAGTAGGTAATCAGCAATTCTGTGCTGTGGTGCCATCTTGGGGAGGGGGAGGAGTATGTCTAATAGGTTCATGGGGGAAACGAGACCATCTAGCAGTCAGTATTCCTAGTTTCTTCATTGCATTTGTTTTTTAGCTAGACCAGACAATAGACAACCATTAAAAAAAGGAATAATTAACGTTGGCTTACATGCATTGCCATGTATATAGAAACCATTTCAAAACATTTCCTGGTGTGAATTACATTAGTTATACTGATGTATTTTCTTTGTTTTGGACCCTAGGAGTGAACATAACTACTTTACAGCTACTTTTTTTTACATTAAAAAATTCTCCAGGGACAGATGATATTGTCCCACCATTTCCTACTAGCACAAGCAGCATTCATTATTGACGTGTAAAGGTGTCAAAGTTAGTCTCCAATTTGCTAACCCTTGTAGGAACGTAGAAGTCATTGTCTGCACCCAAAGAGGACTGAAAGAATTTCATTTATAACCTGGTGTGAAACCCAGGAACTGTTTATACTTTCTCCAAAGATGCCCCAATTCTTCTTTTCTTTTGGAGGCATGCATACAGGTGCACAGGTACAAGCACAGTGACGCCTATACTTATTGCCCCTCTTCTTTTAAAAAAGCAGAAAGATAAATTGATTCTAGAAGCCACAGAGAACTGAAGACTTTGTACTAAAGCAGGGCCATGGACACTTCATTTGCTGAAGTCATTAAATAACTGATTTGTGGTTCGTGCTTTACTTGTTTTGCCATGGATGCACGGTTGGTATTGCAGGAGCACAGCACCCGCTAGCCTAGTGTCTTACAGGGTTTGTTCTGCCTGCTTCCTTAGGTAACCTGTCCTTATGCTTTGCAGCTTTCAGGGAGCACATTGTATGCGGGGGATAGACGAGGACTAAGGCAGCCACATGATGATTTCAGATAATCATAATCATAGCATCTTAGAATGGTTTGTATTGGAAGGGACATTTAAAGGTCATCTAGTCCAACCGCCAGTGCAGGAGTGCAGGTGTCATGCCAGGAAAGCATAATGGGGAAGCTACTGCCCTTTCGTGCCCTTGCTCAGTAAGCCTATGCTTTGTTTGGACAGAAATTTTTTAACGTTTTTTATAATGCATGTAATGTATGTTAGGGCTGCATCCAGAAAAACACTGAGAACCTTCAACTCCAATGAAGGTAATGAAGAGTAGAGGCAGTCAACATCACTTAAGGTATGGATCCTGGTCTCTGCAGAAATGCTGTACTGAGATTAATCAGACATTGGATTCAAGCAAAGAATTAAACGTGAGAAGTAAAGTATGCACCTTTAAATATCTAATAAATTGCTTATAACTGCACAAAATGCCACAGGGTGCATGGGAGCACCCTACATGGAGGTGAATTGTAGCCAGATAAAATGTCCTGCAGCTTTTACTGATAATCCTGATGAAAGAGAGGCTTATTGTAATAGAAAGAAAATGTAGGAAAGATTTACAGATAAGTGATCAGTATAATTCAGTGACCCAGGGGAGGATATGACACAAACAACATTATTTGATGAATTTCTGAAAACTGTAAAGGGAAGAATGGCAAACCTTTCCAGATTATTGCCAAAGCCTGGCCATTTCTGCATAACAAAGTTAATATATCCAATGCAGTTATATCACAGAACTGCAGTGCGACAACAAAGCTAGGTGAGTCAAACCCCAATATACAGAGGCAAATACTAAAATATCAGTGTAAAAAAGAACAAATATTTTGGAAAATGGAATGAAGGGTGAATGAAGGGTAAACTCTTTTGGACACATCCTTATAAAACTACTCACTAGGCATCAGCTCCATCTGAAGACCTCTTTAAAGGGGCAGTTTTTTAGGTTTTAGACACTAGAAATAATTGAAACTCTTAAGAATTAGGCTAATGAATGGACTTTTATCTCAGCACTGTCATTACTGTAGCTTTAAATGAAATGCAGTCACTCCTAGGTAAGAGCAGTGGATGGTCCTTATGATGGCTGGATGGAAGAGACAGGAAGCTAAACAAACCAATGTTCTCATGTTTAGGTTGGCAACATAAGTATCATAACCCTGTGCTTTCGAAAGAAATGTCTGGACTCCCCCTTCCCCCCCAGCTTTATTAGAGTTGCTTAAAAAATCAGGATAATTTTAAAATAGCAATTTTAGAAGAATTTTCTTTTCTTAGAAGGCTATAGGAGGAAGAGGAAAAAAAATCATGTTCAGGAGTTGTTCTTAACATCTTGTATGTATGGAAACAAAAATCCAGAGGTTCTCATCTCACCTGTCATTTAAAAACATCAAGCATTGGAAGGCACACAATTAGCTTTTGAAATGTGGCAATGATATACTGCCAAGTATATATAAAAATTGATCATCAGAGTAATTTTAAAAGCAATATACACATGTGCTGGATTCAGCCAGG
>NW_010235508.1:0-410 GCF_000690775.1 Eurypyga helias
CAATGTCAGGAATACTAACTCTATCCCAGCTAAAAACCAGCACATGGTAGCAGAGATGTTGAGGTGTTGACCCAGGTAATGTCTGATAGCAAGTTTAAAAGGAATTCTACTCCTTGCCTTTTTTTTTTTTTTTCTCCAAACTGTTCAGCACTGAGCTTATGCATAAAAACTCTGAAGACTTTGGTGGCCCCTTATGAACTTCCTAGGCATACACTTTTCACCCTCGCTATTGTCTTTGAGACTACACATATATTAATGGAATGGTTGAAGTTCAAAGTAAATTAAAATACCTAGTGTTGTGAAGGCTAGGAGATTTAACAGATGTATGTGAGTGTGCTGGTTTCAGGCAGAAGCGAGCTCCTTTTCTTCACAGCACTGTCGGCTAGCCCAGAGTGGCCAAAGGAGTATTT
>NW_010235509.1:0-9785 GCF_000690775.1 Eurypyga helias
TATAATTTAATTTTATTAGGAAATTAGTCTCTAAGCTGAAACTTATTTACTAACAGTTACCCTCTTGAAAGAAAATTTTCCAGTTTGGTGGGTTTTTTTCTTACTGATCAAGCTTCTTACTGATTTGCCTCAAGTAAGGGATGTAATCATATTTGTAAAGTGATTCTGAATGTCAGCTCTGATCACCTTCCCTTTATATGTCTATGTTTCACTAGCAAGACAGTAAAAAAACCCACAGTGCATCTGAATTTTGTGGTTTATTGAAGAAGCAAAGGAATTAGAGTTTTTACTCTACTACATTACCATTCACACCCACTTACTTGTTCACCTATGTCAGAATAGCTGGTATGCTAAAACCAATAAGGTAGGGTATGACACAGTAGCTTAAGAGTTAAAATAGATTCTTGTTCCTGTGTCATAAATATTACAGATGATCCCTGAGCAATGTATTTCTGACCAAATTAGTAATTTTAAGGGGAAATTGTATCCTAAAGACAAAGCCTCTATGATTGAGAAGCTCACATGAAATTTATCATTTTCATAGTACAGTGTATTCTAGCAAATCAAATTTACTTTGGAAAGCTTCCAAATACGTGCTTAAAATTAACACAGGAGCTTTATTTATTAATTGTTTTCCAGAAAATCAAACCAAAACTAAACAACACAACATGAGGACTGTTTGAATTTAAATTTTTTTTTTCTTATATTTTTACACTTGAAAGAAAGCTTAGCCAAAAGTCTAGCATATCCAGAAAATAATAAGTAAAAAAAAAACAAAAACAAAAACAAAAACAAAAAACACCAGAAAACCACCAAAACCTAAAAAAAGACAGGAGTCTTTGTCAACCTCATGGATCATGTCTTTGAAGAAACTAATATACTATTCAGAACTGTAGGTTATTTGTGTCTTTCTTTTCACTGGTGTGGAATTTTATTTTATTTTTTATTATCATCTTGTTGAATGTAACAAGTAGTCTAGTATGTGTAGGTGGATGTAATGCCTGAAACTGTTAATACAGCAGATAAGTAGTTTATGATAGTGCAATAGAGTTTCTTTAAGTTTGAAGATGTAAACTCTGCAATTGCAGTACTGTTACTCAACTGGAGTTCTGTAATGCACCTATTTTAACCTGCAGATAGAAAATTATTTCAATTACATAAAAGACTACTAAAACATTCAATTGGCATTTTTTTATGAAGTCATTAGAGATTTAATATTTAAGACATATAACTTGATTGTCTTGTCTTGCATCTGTCTTGTACAGCTGAGGCTAACAATTTAAAAAAAACAGATTTCCTGAAATGAGTGAGTATGGCAGAGGCTATACTCATCATTGTGTCTTTTCCCTCACAGAAATTTCCATTCTACCATTCAAAGCCTTATGTTGAAATAAGATTTATTCAATGAGATGAATCCACAGAAAGCACATTAATAATGTTTATTGGAGTAATATTTTGCTTCCATTTGCACTTCACTTTTTAGGTACTTGGAAAATCATTCCCAGATATAAAGTATTTAATACCTCTCTACTACATAAAATAACAGTTGGGATATTGAGGTCACTTCAGGAAAAATGACAGCAAATTTCTGAAGAAGTATAAAGATAAGGCAAGTCTTTGCTGCATGTACAAACACATTCTGGAAAGTCGATGAGTTAGAATTTCATGAAGTCCTAAAGTGACTTGCATGCAATATACTGAATTTTTTTAAAGGGGAGCTTCAAATGTGGAAAAGTCTGTGAAGACACATCTTTACTATTCATTTCCTGAAATCTCAAAGTTTCCTTTGGAAAATATTACCTGAAAAATTTTAAATTATTTTAATTCAGTTTCTTCATACACACATAGACTTCCTGTAGATATGTGTACAGAAGAAGACAGGATGCACAGAAGTACACTACAGGCTTTATGTTTCTTCAGAGTAGAAAATTAACAGATGGATGAATTTTGAAAACACAAGAAAAAATTACATCTTTTATAAGATCCAACAGGAGACTTCAACCATCCATTGTTGAGCTATACAGTTTAGTGGAATGGGTCAGGAGTCGTCATCTGCTGACAGGTCATGGTGTTTTTAGTCTTCAGCTGCCAATATGTTTTATAGCTTTTTTGTGTTATAACAACTTGTGCAGAATTGTCAAAACAATGCTAATGTCTGAGCACAGCTTAGGCCAGGCAGTGTCTACCTCTCGTCTTCATCAAATAAGCCATATACTCTGGCACAGATAAGAAATGTTGAAGAACTAAACTCTGGAAAACTAAGACAAGTAATGCTGAAGTGATGCATTTTCATCAACATAAAGGGAGTTGCTCAAGGCTGAATATTTCTCAGTATAATTTTACCACCATGGTGTAAAAAGCAAAGTTCCAAGTAAAAGAATCAAGTTTTCACCAAGGATTTTATCTAATCATCTTTCAATGGTGATTGATATCTGTGATCTTCATAGTATCTTCATATTATCCTGTAGAATGGAGTTCTGGATTTCAAAATCCGTTACTTAGACAAGATCATTCTTCCTATGTGATAAAGACAAAATTTGAAATCTAAAGCTGTTAAACAATAATATCATTGCACATTGTTGTACAATTCAGTGCATTTTCTGTTTTTTAAAAACAATTCTACATGCATTAAACACTTTTCAAACTTTTGTCTTTATATGGTTTCTGCAGAAGAGTCTGCTTTATTTTATTTAATTTAAATACCTGCAATGCAGTAAAATAATGTAATGTTTCCAACTCCAATGTCTTTCACCAAACTCCACAGTGCAAGCGGACATAAATCTGATTCCTTCAAGACTGTTTTCCCAGATTCCTCACCAACTACTATATCTGATTATACAACTTGCAGTTAAAAAGAGCAAAAAAGCGGTTCCCCCCCTCCTTTTGAAAAAGATTGATTCCCTGAAGAGCAAATTTCTATCCAGGAGTTAATTTTTTTGTAAACAAGAGGGAGATTTAATGGGGTGCTGAAGATCCTAAGAGTTAAGGAAGCCATGAGATGTGAGAAGATCAAGCTTTTAGCAGGTTTTCATACTGTTGAACTCCCTATCCTCCATTAAGTACCCAAACTTATTGTACTTCAATATTTGTCATTTTGTGTATTTGGCAGTTTTTTTACTGATGCCAGTCATACTACAGATGTATAAACAGTAACCTGGGTAATTCTGACAATACTGGTTCAACTCCAAAATCTCCTGGTAAGTACTGAAAAGTTTTGTAGAATTTGTATGCATTATACTGTATGTATTTCACTACTCTTTCCTCCAGCTTCTCATTTTATCAGAAAACCAAATGTGTGAATTTCCCATATCAGGATTTGAAAATATTTTATAAGATAAATTCAGAATTAATATAATATATATGACTGTGTATGTAAAACTAGTATAAGTTACAGTTTGTTTCCAAAAAGAAAAAAAAAAACAGATATGTTTTCTTTCATATATATATCTGTGTGTGTAAATATATAAGAATGTGTTTTGTGTGTGTCTGTATATAAATTCTTTAATTATAATAGGACTAAATAAACTGTTGAAAAGCAGTTTCATTAGATTTTTTTTTTTTTTAATAAAGTTCTAGTTCATTAACTTATTACTGACTTTCTTGAAAGGAACAATAAGAGCAGTTCCTAAAGCATGATTAAAACATAAGGAGGAATGATAAATTTTGATTGAATATGTAGTTCAGGATGCTTATGTCCTTTTTCAAAGTTAATGAATGAAAATCAATCCTGGTGGTATTGTTGAGCAGTTATTTCCACCCCCAAGAGAGCTGCAAATACTGTAGTCAATAATACTATAAGAAACAATAAAATTTTAAGGTGTTAAATCAGACAAGTAGATTTTCAATTTAGCCCCAAAGCTAGAGAGTGATATTTTACATTTGAAAGAAAAAACTCCCTTCCAGACCTAGAAATCTCTAGAGAGAAGGTAAGAGGTGTGGGTTCAGGACTAAAAGGTCAAGAGAATGGATGCTGACAGTGTTTCAGCTGGGTTGGATTTCTCAGCTGACTATTAAATCTCCAAATTAAATCTTGTTTTGGTTTGGTTTGGTTTGGTTTGGTTTTGCAAGGCTAAATTGGCTCTTTAAATGAAATTTATAAAATAAAAATGCATAATAATATTAAATATGAACTATTCTGTTTTCCAGTTATGTGGAACTAGCAAAAATGTGGAACTGCTTTTAATAGGCCATGAGATTAGAGCTGGTTAAAAGAACTGACAGAAAATGCTGATCCAGAATAATCCAATATTTCAGGGAAATATTAAATCATATCAACACTTCATACGGAATCCAAGAAACCCAGTAATTAGGCTTCCCAAGTCTTCCAAACAAATCTAAGTGATTTTCTCAGGCTCCCACAACTCATTTTGCAAATTTCTGCTGCTCTCCATCTGCTGAGCTGTCTGTGTCTCCAATCCTGTGCACCCCACAGCTGTTCATCCTGTGAAACAGCCAAGACTACAAAGTAGGTGAGCAAAGCAGCCCTCTTACGCGACCAACAGGCAATGATCACAGAGAGGCAGGCAGTGGCATGCCCAGACTGTGAGGGCACCAGCTTGACCAAGTTTGCAGGGCGATAAGGTATTTAGCTAGATGCATTTCTCAGGATGCCTGCCGTTGCAGTTCCTTAGCAACTGTCTCTCTTGGTTCCTGTTCTGGAGATTTGACTAAGCATTTCCCAAGCATTCTAGATGGCTAGACCAACTTATTTCCCACAAAGCTGTCCTGCCTTATTGCCAGGCTCATTGGAATATAGATGTCCTGTGCTGGTTTTAGTCAGGGCAGAGTTAATTCTCTTTACAGCAGTTGGTATGAGGCTACTACCGTGGTTGGCATTTGCCCTGAGAAAGGTACTGGTAAGGTGTTTTTTAGATGGTGTCAGGGAGTGCTTACACCAAGTCAAGTACTTTCCAGCTTCTGATACTGCATCTGTGTTTCAAACTTCCTCATTGCAAGCACCGGGGCAGGGACACAGTTCAGACAGCTAACCCAAGCTGACCAAAGGAGTATTTCATTCCATTGAACGTCATGCTCAGTATGTAAGCTGGGCGTGGGCCAGGGCAGACATGTTAGTTGATGGGTTGGTTGTTTTTATCATTCATGCTCTCACTCATGGGGCTCTCTTGGACTCTGCTGCCATCATTCTCAGGGTCTTGCTCTCACTACTCGGGAGCTGGCTGTCTATAGGTCATCAGGTGGTGAGCAGTTGTATCATTTGTTTTATTTTAAATTATTTTAATTACATATTATCAGAGGTAATAGTATTCTTCGTATTTTTAGTATTATTAGTTTCACTATTCATCCATTTATATTCAGTTACTCAATTGTTCTTAGCCCATGTATTTCCTTGTCTTTTACTCCAATTCTTCTCCTCCAGCAGAGGGGAGGGGAGTGGTAATTTGTTTCTGGCTGGGATTAAACCACAACACATCCTCACAAAGGTAGAAATAGAAGTTTTCCTGGAAGCAGCTAAATTCTGGTAGCAACTCTAGGAGCTACTCAGTGATTGAATGCTCCCCTTGCTGACTCACAGACCTCACTTAGCTAACTTGCTGGTTTGCAGAAACCTAGTAAGAAAACAATTCATTAAAGGGTAGCTGGGGAAATTTGGAAACTCAGTGCAATCTTATGGGGTTTCAGTTCCACTAAATAAAAACCAATACTTTCTTAACTTTTCATTTTTTGAATCAGGTTGCAGTCATTTGTAAAAGTTAGAAATGCTTTGCAGGTCAGACATTTTGTTCCTTAGGCATCTCATGCCAGCACAAAGTTATGAATAACTTCGTAGACATCTCCTTAAAAAAAAAAAAAAAAAAAAGAAAAGAGAGAATTCAAATTTGCAGTCTATAGTTTAATACACATTGAATAATTAATTGCTTGCCCTGATGAGAATTACTTATTTTTCAGCAGATTTACTTACTGATAATTCTGCAGTTTTTTACTTGTCATTCTAGTGGTATAAATTAAGACAAACATCCTACTCTTCAAATTTATATTTTCTTTCCCCCTCTTTTAGATCAAATCATATTCTTACTCTTATCAGCCTTAAGCAGGATTTACTATCATTACTACCAGTTACTGTTGTGCGATTACTAATTCTTTTCCTCTCCCCTGAGACAGCATAGTAGTGGATATTCCCATTTTATGGCCTGTTACACTCAACCTGTGTAACCTGAAGTTTGGTGCACTCCAAGTCTTAACTCTAATTGTCTATTATCACCACATTTTTCCAGCTGCCTGTCTGAACTCAGGTTGCCTACTGTCCTAACCTGTCTACTTGTCTACTATAATTCATACTGTAACTGCTTGATAGGAGAGACACCAAGTTACTTTATCTAAATATATCTAAAACCAAGGTGGTTGTCTAAGGCAAAATGGATACCTCTGAGGAACATAAGGATCTGCTCAAGTGTTCTGATAAGCTCAGGGATTCTTTCCCTCTATTGATTGTAAAAAGAGTCTGGATGACTACAGATAACATTTACTGAGATGAATACTACATTGAATGATTTATCCCAGAGCTTATAGAAGATATAAATGCAAGATGCATCATACTGATTGTAAATTACAGTTCCAAATAATATAGAGTCCTAATTATTAAACCATCTTTCCACTTTTTCCCTGTATTCTTTCCTGTCTCTCTGTTCTCTAACTACTCCTTCTTATTTCCCACATCTTCAACAAAGTGCACTCAATTTAAAGAGACAACAGCTTCCCTAGAGTCTTCAGACAAACTTAGAGTTATTAGGTAAACACTGTCAGTGATTATTGGAACAAGGTAAGGCTATTAATTTTATAAACTTTAATTGTGTGTATGTGTTTGCCTACTTAGTTTTCCAGGATACAATTACTTTTGGTTGTTCCAAATTCTTCCTTGTTTAATTCACTCGCTTATATATGCATAAAATAATGAGCACAGACAGAAACTCCACCAATCCTCATGCCTCTCAGATGTGAATATATTTGGTATATACTTTTTTCTGCGAAAAGTAATGCCCTAGCATAATGTGTATAACTTTATTGTGAAAACATAGGTGGCAAGATCACTTTTGAGAAAAAAACATTTCTGACTATGACACTGTCAAAAGATACCAAATTTCACTTTTATCTACCACTCCGCACATGCCAAAATTTATTTGATTTAACGATTCTTTTAAACATTAAAAAACTGCTTGTGTAGCTATCAGAAAAGTACATTGTGTGGAACTACAGATGGAAGAAATATGATCTGTTAGGAGAAAAGGTAATATCCCTGCTACAGAATTTTGCACATTTGTACGACAGTTCTTTAAAAATAATTAAATAATAATTTAAAAAAACCCCAAAAAATAGCAGAGAAATTTTGTAAATGTGCAGTATAATGCATATGTATTTCTATAGATTCTATGATTCTATACCACTTAGGCTTTCTGTAGCAGGAAAAAAGACACAAAATATTCATACAGATAAAGTTCTTTCTTGCTAATAAAGGGAAATGTTATCAATTAACTGTTCAGTCACGTGGCAGTTCATATTCTTAATAACAGCATATTAAACCTACTCATGGGTGAAGATTCAGAGAGTCTACTCCTTCAAAATTCTATTTCAAACAATGGCTATAAGTTATTCTTGTATCTTTTCCATATGTTAACACTTAAAAGTATTTCAGAAATTAAAAAATTTCTGGTAAGATTATGGACCTTACAAGGGAAACTTGGGAAAGACTTTGTATAAGATGACCAAAAAAAAAAAAGTTTTTTTAGGAAAAAAAATGCTGATTTTATACAAAAGTATTGTTGTGATATAACTCCAGCTAGCAAAATACCACAAAGCCATTCTCACAAATTCCCTTTCCCTCTTCCAGTGGAGGGGAAGAATTGGGGGAAAAAGACAAGGAAGCTCGTAAAATTGAGATAAGAACTATGTACTAAACAAATTTAAAGGAATATATACAAATCCTACTACTAATAAATAATTAAAATAATGGGAAAAAAATAATGATACAATTATGATACAATTGTTCAACACACTGACCAATGCACAGCCAGGTACTGAGGAGAGTCAGACCCAGAGAGCCTGAGAGCCGCAGCCCGAGAGCAATTGCAGCCTGAGAGCCGCAGCCCAAGGGCCAGAGCCCAAGGGCAGTTGCAGCAGTTTCAGAGTGAATCCTACTAAACTAAACTAAACAAACCCACCCAACTCCCTCACAAATGACCCAGCACAGGAGTCAGCAAAGCAGCTAACGCAGGAGTCAGGGAGAGTGCCAGCAAGCGTATGGGAGTGAATGAGCAAGAGAGTAAGAGAGTAATGGCTCCTGGACCCCCTCCTTGCCTCTGCCCTGAGCATGACATACTATGAAATGAAACACTTGGTCAGTTTGGGTCAGGTGCCCGAACTCTGTGCCCCCTGCCCTGCCTGTAGCGAGACAGTGAGAGTTGGGAATGCAACTGAAGTATCAGAAGCGGAGAAAGACCTTGAATCTGGGGCAGGCATTCCCCAGAGCAAGCTAAGAACTTATCTCTCTACTCATCCAGGAACACAGCTTCCTAGCAGCCATGGTAAAGAGATTTAACTCTTTCCTGACTGAACCTAGCACTTTCTCCAACCCTTATTTCATACCATTTATGTCACACTTAAGTTCCATACTATTCTGTAAATTCTTATTTACCATCTTCCTCTTTCCCATTCCACTCAGATGTCATTCCCCTAGTCTACGCAACATATTGGCAAAATGTCCATTAAAATGTTCATTAGTCCATGACTTTGGGTTCCATCAGGTGTGGTGGTCACTCAGGATAGGAAAGGTGAAGTGTCACTGTTGGGTGCCAAGACCGGCTCAGGTCAGGTCACTGCTGCACTTGTAACTTGGCAAAGCTTGTAACTACGCAGGGCCGCATTTGAAATTATTTTTCTTGCAAGTTCCTTCATAGAGAGGACTTACAGTCTGGCTGAAATTTGGAATATGCATCTGCCAGAAACCCGTAACGCCCACGAAAGACTGTGTTTCCTTTTTCCTCATTGGTGGGGACATCGCTGTGATTTTGTTGATCCCTTCCATCGGGATCTGGTGACATCCATCTTGCCATTTTACTTCTAGGAACTGGATCTGTCATGCAGGTCCCTTGACCTTACTTTGCTTTATGGAAAAAACATCTTTCAGAAGGATTTGGATTATATCCTTCCCTTTCTCAAAAACTTCATCAGCTCTGTCGCCCCATAAAATGATGTCATCAATGTATTGCGGATGTTCTGGAGCTGCACCCTGTTCCAGTGTTGTCTGGATGAGTCCATGGGAGATGGTAGGACTGTGCTTCCACCCTGGGGCAGTCAATTCCAGTTGTATTGGATGCCCCTCCAGGTGAAAGCAAACTGCAGCCTGCACTGCACTGGCCAGATGGAGCTGTTAAAAGGTGACCGAGTCTTGCTGATCACCCCTTGGCTCTCCAGTTGTTGAATAAGCTTCTGAATGGGAAACAAAGAATCTTGGTTGGTGCAATACTTCACTGGTGCACTGTAGTGGTAACAATTGGCACCTGTTTGTCTGTAACTTTTAGCAGTCCAACAAGAGAAGGGTCCTCTGAGAGACGAAGGAAGACAGAAAGCTGCGCAGTTTCTGAACTGTTTCAGTCTCTAAAGCAGCTATCCCAAAAGCCCACCGTTACCCTTTTGGTTCCTTAAAGTACCTTCTCTTAAGATAGTCTATACCAAGGATGCACGGAACATCTGAGTCAGTCACAATGGGGTGCTTTTGCCATTCCTTTCCAGTCAGGCTTATTTCAGCCTCCAACACAGTCAATTGCTGAGAC
>NW_010235509.1:9962-15319 GCF_000690775.1 Eurypyga helias
AGCCTGCGCCACTCTAGAAGTGGCATGATTCACAGTCACTCATGTCTTGGAGGAGTGGATTATTACTCCAGTGCCGTTTGGACACAGGAGCAACAATTTTCCTGGAAGAATCCCTACTTGTGAGTTTTTTCACTTTGAGTTCACATACTGGTTCTTCTAGGTGAGAGGTAGGTTTTCCATCCCACTTCCTCATCTGCTCTCCATGGTCATGTAGTACTCAGTACTGGTGATGCTGCACCTGCAGTCCTGTGTTCAGCTCTGGGCCCCTCATTATAAGAAAGACATTGAGGTGTTGGAGTGTGTCCAGAGAAGGGCAACGAAGCTGGTGAAGAGTCTAGAGATCAAGTCCTGTGAGGAGTGGCTGAGGGAACTGGTATTGTTTAGCCTGGAGAACAGGAGGCTCAGGGGAGACCTTATGGCTCTTAACAACCTGAAAGGAGGGTGCAGAAATATGGGTGTTGTTCTCTTCTCCTAAGAGACAAGTATATAGGACAAGAGGAAACAGCCTCAAGTTGCACCAGGGGAAGTTTAGACTGGATATTAGGAAAAATGTCTTCACCAAAAGGGTTGTCAGGAATGACAGGTAAGATGTGTGGATGAGGCATACAGGGACATGATTAGTGGAGAACTTGGCAGTGTTAGGTTAATGGTTGGAGTTGATGATCTTAATGGTCTTTTCCAACCTAAAATATTCTGTGATTCTATGACTTAATCTACTGTATTTTCATTTAAGGAGGATAAAACTTTGATAAAAACAATAATGATATAGCCAGTGAATTAGCAGGCACTTGACAAGTATTCTATTGTTGATTCAAAGTATTCATAATGAAGTATTAAAATCAAAGACAATTTGTACTTATACTAGCTGAAATCTCTATGGTTTTTGTTTTGGTTTGTGGGGTTTTTTTTCCTGAACATGTGAAAGATTTTCACTTTTTAGGTCAATAGTAAGTTATACCATACCTAAGCAGCACTGTCATATATCGTAGACCCAGAACATGTATCTGGATGGTGTAGATCTTTTAAATCACAATATTTCCTGTTTAAGGGAGCACCTGAGAAGTAGCTCTCACAAGAACACATTGGTGCAATCTGACTAGGTTTGGACTTTCGTCTCAGAGGAAATATTTTGATTAATCTTGAGAACCTTTCTTAAAAACAAATGAATAGTCTTCCAATAAAACAATTGTTTTAGACTGGCATGCTTCTCAGGTCAGAGAGCAACTATAACATAGGCTCAGTAGCCTTTATATGACCCTGGGTCACAAATTAAAGTGTTGAAGCAGAAAGCTTATGGGAGACCTACCAGCACTTTCCAGTAGCAAAAGAAAGTGTTAATTACTTAAGATAAAGCTACAGGCTCCACATTTCTTGCTTTATTTTTGCAAAACATAGGTAAAGATGGTAGATACTCTTAACAGTTTAGTCTATATAAGACTTGGGACAATTGGAGAAGAAATTTCATGTTTTATATCCTGTTTAAATATAAAATACATGGCCTTTGAGATTATTACAACTATTAAATATCTTCAGTGTTGCAGGTGAGGAACAAACTAATTTCAATATATTTCTTGTATGTCCTAGATGTTTTGATGATTTCTTCACCTGGTTTTATTTTTCCTTGTTCAGATGCAATTATTTTTCAAAATGGGATTGGCAAATTTCCAGATCTGATAAGAGTATCTTACATTTATGTTAAAAGGGTATCAGAACCCCAGGAATAGTAAAATAACACAAAATCAAGTCCTTCTTCTGTATAATCAACTCTAGGGCTAACATGATGCTGACATTATTCATGGAAGACCATTCTTTAATAATCTGATCGTCTATGTTTACAGTTAACAACCTGAACAATATAAAGAATCCTATTGAGTGAAAAATGTCAGTTCTTTAAAAATTACCAATCATCCAACAGAAATTAAATAACAGTAACAGGTCACAAAGGACATGATGCTCTGGACCTACAAGTCGGAATGTAAAGCTCTGTTCTGAAAGAAATTCTTGGGAAATGATGCAATTTGCTATATTGCACCTATGTCTTGTGCCTTGCTGATTCTAAAGGTCAAAGCACTTTTGCTACCAGGACATATTTCATCAAATTGCTGGACCCAGAGAGGCTGTGTACAACTTCAGGCAATCTTCTGACTGATTCCTTATTTTCCACAAAACAGATTAACATTTTCTGTTACAAGAAAAAATCACAAATACCACTTTCTGTGCCAATTGTCAGAATTTTTACATTGAACTGTGTGCTTCCCTTTGAAATGTGAACATCTGAAATTCAGAGCATTAAGATGTTCTGGGTCTGATTAAAAATCTTTCCAAATATAATAAAGCATGGGATGTAGTGGGAGATTAAGATTTACATCACCTCTAAATAACGTGGTAGTAATTCAGTTTACTATGGAGGTTCACTTTCACTTCTGCTAGAGGCAGCTGAATAAGTGTAAGCCACACAGACTGTCTGATTAGATATCTATTTACTGTAATAGGACATTAAACAGCTGGTTCACCTGCACGTATAGAAACATGGATTTTACTGGTTTATTGTTGAAATTATTTATCCCATTATAGGTATTCCAAAGTGAACTTCTGGAAAACTAAGAAGAGAAAACATATGCACTGGTTTTGGAATCATGTGATTATTAACTGTAAAATTCAGAAATAGTCATGTAATTTATTTGTTCAATACAACTCTAATAACCTTTTACTCTTTTACTATATTAGTACTGAATGTCACTTTGAATATTTTTCTTCAGTTTATATTTTATTTCTTCACAACATGAAGTAAAGCACAGAAAGCCCCATTTTTAGAAGCTGTTGACATGAAACCACACTAGTAGCTCACAAAAGATGTTTTTTCCAACCAAATCAAGTTGAAGAAGTTTCTGCTTACTGCAGGGGGGGTGGACTGAATGACCTTAAAGGTGGTTTCCAATTCAAACTATTTTATGATTCCATGATTCTATATCTAAACTCCACTAAGTTTCTTGCTCTCTGAAGCTAGTACAGTATGTCAAAGGAGAAGAATGGAAATGAATGAAAATGTATCCTCTGAAGGCCTCTGGATTATTTTTAGTAATTCTGCTAGGGGCCATAATCAAACAATGGACAATGAATATTCATAATGGAGCTGAGTAATTTATTCTATTACTTGCTTTTATACACTTCTCAAAACTAACTTCAAAAGAGAAAGACACATCTGGTTGAATGATGGTACAATGTCTTTCTGACTTTCACTTTTAAAGTACTGGCAGTGACAATATCCAGGAAACACATTCTTCAAGTCGACATTACACTAATATGAAAGACTGCTTTTCCTGTTGTAATTAACTTAATTTTTTTTGTTGAATGCAATGGAACTGTGCTTATTTTTGTTATCAAAGTTTCGATCCTTAATAATTAGCTTTAAGAGGACTTGAATTATTTCTAATTGTGACATATTCTGTATAAAATGCCTCAAGTTATTTTTGTTCCCCATTTATCACTTGCAGGTAACTCTTACACAGCAGCTATCACTTTAATTAAAACTGATGGAGACTAAGTCTTGGGAGGTTTATTAAAAGGAAAAAATGTAGAGAAAAGGTACTATAAAAGTTGTGTTTCAACCTGGTCAAAAACTGGAAGGCAGAAAAAGACTAATGCTTTTTATTCCTACTGGTTACATCAGCTGCTACTATATGAATGGCTGGTTTTTCATGTTCTTGTAGCTATGAGCAAAACCGCCATGCAAAACTGTCTTAAACATTTTGCTTATCCAGAAGTACAAAAGCTTCCTAAACCTCCTCTAACTTTACAGGTCTGATGGGAGTAGAACATTTTCAGAATGTTATTTTCCACCTGCAATCTCTAACTTTTAGAATTTTAGTCCAAATCCCAGTGTGCTTTCATTGCTGCAAAGCCAGCATGCCTCTGTCATTTTAAGAGCTTTCTGTTCAGTATGACTTTCACTATATAGCTGTACTCACTCTCAGATGTTATTCATAGCAATAAGGGAAATTTATGTGTCTCCATTGTTTAATGGTGAACAGATATTACTAATTCATGGTCTGTAATATTAGGATGGAACCTCATAAATGCAACTGAGAAGACTGTTACTAACAAATATTTGCACTGAATTTATTAGGTGTTTCATAACTACAATGTACATATAGAATTTGATTGGTATTTCTTCCTAAAGTTAAGGAATCACAGAACATAAGAATAGTTAGAAACACCACTTCCATCATTTAATGTTGATGAGAAGATGTTCTTCTATAAGAGGGAAAACTTTTGACTATAAATGTCATAGGTTTTGATTAATCAACAAAGAAAACAGTAGTGTAGTACACACAATGATAAAAACAGTTTTCAAGTTTATATCTTCATGTACTCATGTGCCTCTGTAGAAATTTCTAGAAAGAGTTTGTTGAAAGAAGTAATTTAAAGAGTGGTATAATTTTCAGAAGAAAAGCAGTGTCTTTTATTAAATCTTTGTGTTCCCAGTGCAGGAGTTTGTTAGCTTGTTTGTTTTCCTTCTTTCTTTGAATGCAGACTTCACTTATAAGTTCTTAACTTTGACAGTGGTTAATTTGCAGATGTTTTCAAAATGTGAGCAGGGCGCTTTAGCAAGTATTTCCAAATAGAATACATGAAATCAGGAGATGGGGAAAAAAGAAAGTAGTCAGCAGAGACTTCATGTTCTCTGCTTATTGTGTGGAGTGGGAGACCTCTTTTAAAAAATCTGTTTTTGTTAAAGTTTCAAGTTTCTTTCCCTTACCAGCAGGGAAATAAAAAAAAACATTTGGAAATGCTGTCTTTTGAACAATGGCAAAGTGTTTTTAGAGTTTAGTCCCCACAGGTAAGTACTGAGTTTTTGAGCCTTCTATTCCAATTTTTATAAAGGTAGTGAAATTGTGTGATCAAGAGCAAAACTAAGCTTTGATAACATAATGTAAAGGATGTAGGCAATTCTGGCTTGCTATCAGATAAACATTTACTCTGGAAATCCATGTAAATCAGAGGAATCACTATCTGTGAGTCTTGACCTTGGACATGCTTAATCAGCCAGAATTTTCTATTAATGAATTTTGAACAGTCATGACAAGACTAATTATTTCAAAGATGGGCAAAGAATTTTAGGAGGAAAAGGGGTGACATCTTATAATGGTAAATAATATCTCTCCTCCAAAATATGCAACAGTGCTGTACTATGTGCAGAGCATATCACAAGGAAATGAGTTATGCATTAAGATCCTCTAATAAGAATTATAATGTAAAGGTTTTCAGAGTTCTGAGTTTTTCTAGTTATTCTTCACAAAAACTATAGAACTGATCTCATGAGCTCAGGTTCAGTTTTTTTGTGGTTTTTTTTTTTT
>NW_010235510.1:0-4598 GCF_000690775.1 Eurypyga helias
AGTCCCATGGGGAGTGGGGGTAAGCGTACCAGGGGCAGCGTACTGGGACATGTGGCCACAGGCCAGGCTCAGCAAGCATGGATCCATCCCAAGGAGCCGCCTGGGCTACGTGGACACAGGAGCTGTGGTTGGGCTGCTGGGGAAACTGAGGCATGGTGGACTGCGGGCTCCCCCACCTCCCTGCCCAGTGGCCTTGTTTGTGCCAATTTCCCTCTGAATCATAAAAATGGCCAAAAATGGCCATTTTTAGGAGAAATGTGGCAGGAACCCAGCTTCCGGGCTCACAAACAGCCATGGGAGCTTTCCCAGGAGGACGAGCCAGGCGGCTGCTCGGCCCCAGCTTTGTCCTGTGCCTGGGACAGAGCCTGGGGACACTTTGGGGTGATCTTCTACCCCAGCAAAGCTGGAGAAACGGCGTCCCTGAGCCCAGATGTCTCCCTAAGGATGTGCCACCCGTTCACGCGCGCAGCAAAGGAGGGGACATGGGGGGCAGGGATGGGGGAGCAGTCCCTGGCCCATTGGATTCTCCGTATTTCCTGGGAAATACCCACCTGGAGCAGCTAGAGACTGGTTTTATTCCCTAAATCGGTGTGTTTCATGGCTAAACCGAGTCCTTTTCCTGCCACCTGTGTCCCCACCGGCCGGTCACGCACCCATCAATTCTGGGAGCTTTTCTGTGGTGGGAGGCGGGGGGGGAGCTGATGCTGAAAACTTGTCTGCTGGTGGCTGCTGACGGAAAATCCCACTGGAAGCCTCTGCTCTGCCCCATTATGGTGTGAGCTCCGTGGGAGGATGCTGTGGGAATTTGGGATACTCTGGGTCAGGGCCTGGAAGACCTCCAGCTGGTCCCAGCCTAAAAAAAGAGGGAGAGGGGGGTTTATTTATTCGCTTTTTGGGAACGTGGAGCCTGTGATTACACTGGGAGATTGGAAAATGGAGCCTGTTCTCCAAAAATCTGGAAGATACTGGTGTTTTCCCTGCCCCTGGGATATGTGGTTTGGAGCTGGTGCCCTGGAAGGGGATTATCTCCTGGCATCACTCAGGATTTTGTGAAGAAAAGCACTTTTTGGGCACAACAGGCTGGTTCCTGGGGAGGGAGCGTGGGTGCCCTCCCAGCGATGCTTGGCCGGCGGCACCATGCTGGCAGGAGAAATCCCAGTGCCTCAGCGCCTTTCCCAGGCGCTTTCCCTTCCTTTCCCTTTTCCAGGGAGCTCCTCTCCCTCTCTGGGATGCCAGCACTGCACGTGGCCGATGCAAAGCCAAGGAAACCTCTCATGGCCACCAGCCCCGGGATGCGGGAGACGAGAGGGCACGTGGGCATCCTCCCCGGTTGAGAGCAGGCATGCGCCTTCGCTGCCACGTTAATCATTGCCGCGGCACGGAGAGTCCGGAGCCGGTAAAACCTTGGCAACGCGGCATGCCTCAGCCTCTGCCTGCTGCAAAAGGCGGAACATGATGTCCAGAAATAAACAGCGTACGCTTTATTATTATAGCCGGCGGTGCGGCTCCCCGAGGGCACGGCTATTAATAGGATGAACCGGAGGATGTCGCTTGAGCGGGGCTGGCACAGCCCGGGAGGGGGGTTCAGGAGAGATGCTGGCGGCTCCTGTCCCGCTGCCAACCCTTGAGTTGGAGCCCGGAGGCTGAAACGTGGCAGGAGGTTGGGGTTTGGTGGCATTTGAGGCCGTGTCCACCGCGGTTGTGCGCAAACCGGCTGCGAAGCATCCTCGGGATCGGCCGATGACCCGTTCCCGGTTTGGTTGGCCCCGGTGCATCCCACTGGGATCTTTCCTGCGGGTGATGGATAAGTCTGGATGGGGAAAGAAGGATGAAGGCTGGGTGCACCACCCGTGTGTGCTCCTGTGCGTGTCTTCTTCTTGCCGCCCCACAAATTACTGTGTGCAGATAATAACCGGTGACCATGCCGGGAGCGGGGTCTCTTCCACGTTGGGGCTTTCTCCGTGGTGTTTGGGGTGCCAGGAGGTGGTTTGGCAACTCCAGGCACGTGAGCACGTGCTGGGGGAGGTTTTTTTGGGGGCCGAGCAGCCGTTGTGCGGCTGCAGGATGCAGCTGGAGGATGCTCAGCATGGGACGCGGCTGGGCCATGCGATGCCAGGCGAGCGGGTCCCCAGGGTTTCCGATGGCCCTGATGTGCCGAGCTGTGCCGAGCTGCCCCGTGTCCATCCAGCCCTGGCAGAGCGGCCCGTTGTCATGACAACCCGAGAGGCTGGTTAAGAATAGCAAGTTGCTGCTTGTTTTGGGGGTTTCTTCACCATGCCCACCTCCAGACGGCTCCTCGCTTGCCATCTGCCACGCCGCGGGTGCAGGGGCTTCCCGGGGATCCCCCAGCTGCGGCGGCTGGGCCTGGGACAGGATCCGGCCCTGGAGTATCAACTGGGGGTCCCAGGGACTCTCTCTTGCTCCTCATGCTCTGTCTTGCTGCAAATCCTTTTGTCAGCCCCACATGGTGCCACAGCAGTACCCAACCCCCCCAGCATCCCCTATTTATTGCTGCACGTGGCTTGTTTCATTCGTGCCTCAGTTTCCCCCTGTGTGGAAGGGGTTGGCAGCTCCTCCCTGTTGCTGTGGGATGAGACCAGGGCTGCTCAGGGCTCGATGCTGTCAAGTGATGAAACCCTCAGGGACAGGGACACCCACGGATGGCTTTGGGGCCGGGGTCACTTTAGGGTTTTCCTCCGACTGTGTTATGGGATATGGGGACCAGGTCAGTACCGGGGAGCTGGGGATCAGGATAAGGGTGCTGAGCGTGGTGGCAAATCCAGGATGGAGACGAGCTCGGGAACGGCTCTGCGCTCTTCCTGCTGCCTCCTCCACACCGGCTGTGACACAGCCCATGGCCCGGGAGGACATGTCCCTGTCCCCATCGCCCCTTTGGGCATAGCTGGAGCTTGGTAGCACATCCTCCCCCTCGCTCTTCCCCTTTCTAAGCCTAAACAAACCAAATCCTTTCAGCTTTCCCTCAGCAGTCAGATTTTGCTCTTTGCTCCCATCTTCAAACCTGCTCCATCCCCTCACGGGCTGTGGGGACACTGGGACCAGCCCAGGGATAGGATGGGGATAGGATCCAGCCCATGGAGCTGGGGTCCAGCCTGTGAGATGGGACAGGGTCCAGCCCAAGGATGGGACAGGTCCAGCCTTCAGGATGTGGCAGTGAGGCCATGCTCCTTTGGAATCCCGGGTTGACACAGCCAGCAACACCCAGGGGTGTCCGTCTCCAGTGCTGCAGGCTCATACCCATATTTTGGGCCATGGAGAGGGATATAAAGGGGCAGGAGCATGAGAAAATACACGATTTTAGGGTTTGGCTGTGGATTTATTACCTTTTCGTGCACAAAGGGGTGCAATTCCCATGGCAGGGTGGGGGAAGCGGGTGGCACGTGAGGCCCCGAGAGCCACTTGCCTCCAGCAGCACCTTCCCCCAGGGCTGCGCCCAGCCCCTGCCAACCTGCCGCCTTTTTCCAAAACATCTCCGCAAGCGTTAATGAAGTGGAGTCACCCCACGGGCACCACGAGGTCTCCTGGGATGCTCAGGGTGTGATCTCTGGCTGGAGCCCTCCCGCAGAGCCACTGTGACGGTCCCTCCCGGTCCCCAGTGTGTCCTCCGGCAGTTAACGGTGCCCGTGGCTGGGTGGTTTATCCCCAGGGTGTATTTTACATCCTCCTCCGGCATTTGAGTCTTGTTTTCCGCTCTCACCGACCAGCTCTGCTGCCAAACGGAGACTTGGGGTGACACGGGCACCACCCTCGAGCTTCCCGCGGCTCCGCTCACCCCTGTCTCCTTTTCTTTTGTCTCCAAAGATCCTGTCCAACGTTGCCATCTACCTTTGCGCCATCGCGGTGGGCACCATGTCCTACTACATGGCCGACCGCAAGCACCGCAAAGCCTTCCTCGAAGCGCGCCAGTCCCTCGAGGTCAAGCTCAACCTGGAGGAGCAGAGCCAGCAGCAGGTAGGAGCCACGGCTGGGCGAAGGGACAGCGTGGGGACAGGGCAGGGGGCGGCTGTGGGACACCGGTGTGGCTTTGGGACATGCATAAGGCACCCACAGCCTTCACCCTGCCCCCACGGATGGTGGTGGGTGGTGATGGGGACAGGAGGCCTTGCATTTGCAGTTTTGCATCCTGTGCCTGATTTGGGGACTCCCCGTGTGACCGTCCCCTTCCAGCTCCTGCTATGGCTGCCACCAAGCTGTCCCCAACCCTGAGCACAGCCACAGGGCAGGTCACCGTCCTGAGCATGGCCGTGCAGCAGGTCCCCAGCCTCAGACGTGGCCACACAGCCGTTCCCCATCCCTGTGCACAGCCACGTGGCAGGTCCCCAACCCTGTGCACGGCTCTATGGCAGGTCCCCAGGCACAGCCACGCAGTGTGTCCCTCTGCAGAGCCATACAGCAGGTCCCCGTCCCCATGTCGAACCACGTGGTCGGTGCCTGTCCCTCTGCGCAGCCACGTGGCAGGTCCTCAGCCATGGCCATGCAGCATTTCCCTGTCCCCAAGCATGGCCACACAGCAGGTCCCTGTCCCTGAGCACACACAGCAGGTCCCCACCCCCAGGCATGGCCACACAGCAGGTCCCCAT
>NW_010235511.1:0-1895 GCF_000690775.1 Eurypyga helias
CTGTCCTTCCTGAAGAGCCTGTATGCTTCTGTTCTGACATTCCAATCTTAGGAACCATCCCACTACATCTCCACGATGCCAATGAGGTCATAGCCCCTCATTTGTGCACACGTCTAACTCCTCTTGTTTATTTCCCACGCATTGTACCTTCACATGGAGGCATTTAAGATGGGACCCCAATGAAGTTGGCTTGCGGAATGGAGCATCTAGAATTCCCCTCTTTTGCCTGCCAGGTGTTCTTCTGGTGACCCGTGATTCTTCTCCTGCTCAAAGCATCTCTTGGTGTCCCTACTGGTTTTGCCCCCTTCCCCCTTCTAACCTAGTTTAGAATACGTTTTTGTATTTAGAATAACTTTTTCAAATACTGTTATTTTTGTCTCTATTCTATGCATAAAAATTGTGGCATTAAATAAAGTCTACTTTACATGAGTCAAAGTAAAAAAATTATTCCTGTTTTTCCTGTTAAAAATTAAACTAATTTTTTTTAAAACTTTTTTTCAATACACAGGTCAAATGAGAGCAAGTAATAAGTAATGAAATAGTTTGAAGATTCCTCAAATAATTGATTGTGAATTAGGAGGGAGATTTTATGTCACAGGTCACAGATAAAAGCTCTTATCAGTGAACATCATGAATAATTTGATGCAAATCAATAGAGTTCATGCAAGTGCAAAACTAGTCAGCATTAGATCATAATCAGACACAATGTTATTTAGTAACCTACATTGTTAGCAACAACTACTGCCAAGTAATTTTCAGCATTTCCTCCATGAATCTTTGTTTCAAAGCCAAGATTTGGACAGCCTCAACTGATTTTACATAATTGTTATGTGTGCTTCATAAGCCTGTGTGTAGTGATTTTGTTCTTCAGTTTTGTAAGTCTCACAAGTGAAAATAACTCTCTACTTTAAAAGTTTTGAAGAGCATCTAAAAAAAATTATTGCCCAGCTAAAAAGAAAAAAAATGGGGTATATTTATTCTACCTATTTTTTTGATATTTAAAAATAATTTTCTAAATATTTGATTTCCTTATATCACTTTTTATTATTCCTAATGTTAGTATTTGATATTAATAATCGTAACGATTATAGCTAGAATTAAAAAAATATATTTAGTTTTGTACCTTTGGTATAGGATATATTGGGCCCTGAGATCTCTGCAGTGAAAATAAGAAAAACCTTCTTACTCAAAAGCCAGTGTGCATTATTCATGCATGATGGTAGTAAATTGCTAGGTTATGATTTAAAAATTATTAGTAGAAGAAATGAATAGGATGTCTACTGAAGTTACAGTTAAACTCATGTAAACCCAATCTGAAATCGATAACAGTTAATTTGTGCCATCCTCTTCCCCATCTTCCCCAACTTCCTTTAACCATGGTCATTCCGAGAAAGTTCCCACAGAGTTACCTAGAAAACACACACATGGATAGGGAATCTGGGCGTCAAAACTCGTCCTTATAACATCTGAAGTAGAATGAGAAAGTCTAGGAAGGTTCCATAATTGCATTAGGAATACAGGTTATTAGAAATAAAAACATAACTTGGCACAGTGATTCATCATACAGCATTTCCAAATTAACTGTGACACTCAAGTGTCTTCCTTGTATTGTAATGTCAGTGGAAGATTTTGATGGATTTCCAACTCCTTTATTTCCAAACTGTTTAGATTAACTTAAACAAACAAACAGCTAACACAAAGCAAGATTTCTCTTTGTCTGCACATTTCAGGGAGACTTCTGTGGGTGCTGTCAGAAGTTTGTGTTCCTAACAAAAAGTGGGCTTTAAGTGGTTGTAGATCTGTGCGTACATAGAATCACAGAATGGTTAGGGTTGGAAGGGACCTTTAAAGACCAACTAGTTCCAACCCCCCTGCCATGGGCAGGGACCCCCTCC
>NW_010235511.1:2060-13355 GCF_000690775.1 Eurypyga helias
TCACTACAGGCTGTTGTAAAAAGTCCTCTCCCAGCACCCTTGTAGGCCCCTTCAGGTACTGGAAGGCTGCAATGAGGTCTCCTCGGAGCCTCCTCTTCTCCAGGTGGAACAAGCCCAATTCTTTCATCATAGCAGAGGTGCTCCAGCCCTTTGATCATCTTCGTGGCCTCCTCTGGACTCACTCCCACTGGTGAATATCCTTCTGATGTTGAGGGCTCCACAGCTGGACGCAGCACTCCAGGTGGGGTCTCACCAGAGCAGAGTACAGGGGCAGAATCCCCTCTCTCGACCTGCTGGCCACACTTCTCTGGATACAGCCCAGGATACGGTTGGCTGGGGAACTAGGACTCAGAGTCCAAATCCCAGTATAGAAAAAACACTTTTGTAGCATATTTTGAAGAGTCTTTGTTCTCCTGTTGGTAGAATCTACTGTCCTTTTAAGGTCATTAGTAAGGTTGACATTATCTCTTGTCCTGTAGCTTGTATGTTCATTTCAAGTTTAGAGGTAGTGAATTTGCCACATTAGCTTGTCATTTGTAATTCCTATTTTTCTCTACTTTGTTGTGGTTATAATCCAATTCTCACGTGTTTTTTAATAGAAGTATTATACTACTGTACATATGCTACTCTAACATCACTGATAAGTGAGAATTAACAGCTAAAACCCTTGACTATGATATTTAGAAAGGTGACTTGAATAGTCTAGCTACCACTAAATAATGTCAAGAGCTTCCTATTGTCTTGCAAAGCAGTAGTTTTAAGTCCCATGTACCATTTAATTAAATAATTGCATTTAAAAAGGAATATGTGTTACTACAAATCTGAAGTATTTTAGTAATTTCTGTAACATTCGTTAAACTCAGGATTGAAAAAGATGATCACATCCTAGTACAAGTAATCAGCTAAATAACATACAATATGGGAACTGATTTTCTGCTTTCTTACAGAAATGTGTTAGCCACCAGTTATACAAATGCAAACGAGATACCAGTAAATCTTGGAAGGAGTAAAGTTTACAGTGAAAATCACACCCCTGCATGTGGTGTGTGACATTATTCACTTTTCATCTAAAATTAGAATTACGTTTTGTGGGTGTTACATGTGTGTATTTGTATAAATATATACATTATTGGAGAAACAGACAGAACTAGATCCACATTTTGAGACTGATAAATGTGTTTCACATCCCTTCTAAGAAGAAGAAAAGAAAAAGGAAAAAAATACTTTCTTTAAGGAGTAAGAATGTTTGACCTGGGAACAGTGTAGTTTGATAAAATGTACCAGTACTTAACGACTTTATTGTAATTCTGAGAAAAAAAAAAAGTCTGCAAATATTTTGAGATGGTTACACAATTTCTAAGAAAACACGAGCAACAAACAAAAAAAATTATTTATCCATTTTTTGGTTTTGTGGGATTTTCTGATGTAGTTGTTGTTGGGGCGGTGTAGGGTTTGTTTTGCTTTTCTTTCCATATCACGTTAAACAGTGTAAAGTACCTTTCCATCCCGCACCGCTTTTCAACTTCTCTGATTTCTTGTAACTGTAAGCTAATACTCCAAAGCTTGCCCTGATCATCTGTTGTTCCTGGCCACAGATAGTCTCTATAATTAAGAATGTAAATGAAACCCTTTTTATACTATTTGAGTGTAACACCATATGGCTGCTGCTTCCAAAGTGTCCCAAGAAACAAACAAATTCAGAACATTAAAGCCAATCTCCAAGAAGTTTAATATCTTTTTAAAGTTTTAAAATAAAATGTGGTATATTTTGGATTGACTGCTCAATTTACTAGGTAACAGAGTAATTAAAAAACCTTCTTCATTCCCTCATTTTGTTTATGGAAGAATATGAGAGCTGAGAACATCAAGGTTACTTATTGCCAAGAAAAATAAGTGCATGTTTACAACATTTTAGTTCATTTTTCAACATCATGCTGAGGCTTGTCAAATGCATACACTTTGACATTGTTTTGGTAGTGAGAATGTTAAGCTTTATGCAAAATAAATATGCTTATTGTAGGCACTCAAACATTCTACAAATTACATATTACAGGGATTATAAAGTTGTATTCTGTGGTAGTGGTAATGATAGTAATAAACTGAAATTTACCTGGACAATCAGCAGATTCTGGAGAAAACAGGTAAAAATGAGTCAAAGGCAGGAGACAGCAGTCAAAGGTAGAGTTACTATTTATTCCTTCAAATTTTTCCCTGAAAAACAAGTCACATATATCTAAAGTTATAAATTCAGCTAGAACAACTAAAATACTTTTTATAACTAAATAAACACTTTTTATAACTAAATAAACACAGTATTTAGTCTTTCTCAACCAACATAAATTCACAGTTGTTTTGCTCAGGATAAGCTATTCCCTTCCTACAATTGACAAGAAAGATTTACTATTTCATCTCAAAACTAAGTAAAATTCTCACTTGAAGTGTCACCTTGAATTTTGTATTAGTTCAGCACAGTCAAGTATGAAAACTTGACTTAAAACTTACAAAAATGAAGGTAAAAAAGGAGATAGATTGAAGACAGAAGCAATGGAGAAAGGAGAGATTATCAAACCACATACAAGCTAAAACTTAGAACATTAATGAATATGGAAAAAGGTTTGATGAGATGAAGTCTTAGCTACTACGGGCATATGCATTAGAATCAGAGAGAATTGTACATATCGAACTATTTAAACAAGATGAGAAAATGTAAGCACAATTGCTAGAAAAACCCTCAGCCGTAATTTTTTTGCCTAGTTTGTACTCCAAGTATTTTCCCATTATAGGTTAATGGTGTCCAAAACTTGCTTTCACCACCTCAGTGAGAGCACAGGCAGGCAATTCATGTTCTCTTTTAGTCTGTAAGTGTCCATACCTCTGTGATGTCACTTTTGAAAGGAAATATTCCTAAAGGCACTGTGAAATTTGTCAGTTGTGGGAAGCTGGGGCTCAAACTGCAGCAAATGTATTTTAAAAATTAGTTTGCTTGCATTTTACTCTAATCAATTAATCATTGTGGTTGGGCCACTCAGGAGCTCTCAAATGTCTTTCTAACACTGAAACCACTTGCTTTCTGTTTCATGGCCCTTTGACAAATCTGCTTTTCCTCTGCCTTGATTTAAATTGCTCCACTCTACTACACCTGTAAGTGGTAAAGCTGGCAGCTAGAATATGAAGTACACTAGAATGTATTCCATTTTGTTGTCTCACAAGTGACTTTATGCGCTGATATAACTGCAGTATCAGGATGGAATCTTTGAATCCTTATACTTTGTGGACTGTTTTTCACAAGACTCATTTTTCTTTTTAATCTTTCACCACTACCATCTTTTTCAGCCTTCAGTTTGTCAGCACAATCCATGTAGCTGATTTGACAGAAATCAAAGAAAAACAAAAAAGATGCATGTAATAATTGTGTAATACCTGTGCAATACCTGTCTAATCGCTTCCCGACATCGTAAATTCCTAGAAACAGAAACCTATCTATTCATTCGTTTGTAAAGTGTCCTGTATTGCCAAGGACACTTAATTGTGGAAGGGAATACTGTTGTATTTCTGCAAAAAGCAGAGAAAATTCTGTTTCTACTCAGGATAATTCTTAGAAAAACTACAGAATATCTTTTCTCTGAGGGGAAATTACAGAGATTTAAGTGCTGTAATTTGCAATGAAGAGGAAGAACAATTGCAAGATGAGAGCAGGTACATCTATCTAGAAAAGTCATGCAGGTTCATATTAAGTCAAAGGGGACTTTCAAGATGTCACTTAGTATGTAAGTAAATGTACCAATATATTTAGTACTCACAGTTTGGAAATGTTCAGTGTTTGGAGAATTGCATTTTCAGTTCACCTAATACAATTAAAAATATTTAATCATAGACGGCAGTTTTGAGTGGAAGGATAATTAACATAAGAAACTCTGAAAGACAAAGTGCACAAGTTTTCTGACAATATTAGTCTCATAATTTGTTTTCCTATTTCTTCTCTTTGTGACAGAGTGTAAAACAAAATAGTATGAACATTTTATTAGATTGGACTGTAGTGACTTTTGTGGTTCCAGTGTATCTACAGTTGTACAAATAATGCATTTAATGCTAATCAACAACAAATTTACTAATTTTTTTTTTTTTTTTTTTTTTTAATGAGGATATAAGAATAGCTATCTGGCCATGTTACTGTTGTGGAAACTGCAAGAGTGATCTTAAAAGTAATCAAGTTTTCATATGGCATTTTCAAATCCATTCCCTTTGTGTGCTGTTCAATCCCTAACTTCGTCATGAACTGAAGTGTAGAGTTAAATAATATACACTGACAACATATTCTTAAGACTATGTATTTTTGTACATTTCATCATTCCATTTATACAAAACCCAAAAAGAAAATTTCTTAAAATAAGTCATGGCAATTTGCTTTGGAAAAAGTTTTAAAATTCCAAACACATGAGAATGTCCTAAGTTCACAAATATCTCCAAATAAGTGAATTCTTTTTCATTTTGTCCCACACCTGACCACAAAATAAGAAAAGCTGCTTGCTTTGATCTACAAAGATAATAATTCTTAGGGCTCTAAACTTTGCTCGTTTTGGAATATTTACTAATGCTAAGAGAAGTTAGAAAACAAGACAATTTAAATACATTTACTCAAATTCAGGCTTAAGTCATATGTTAACAATCAAGAAAATGTACTAACCTGAGTATTATGTAAAGACATTTTGTCAAATAGGTTTGTGCCTCTAGCTAGACAGCCAATACAGAAAATTCAGCACGAATATTCATGGTAGAAAGTGATTTGCCTGATGGTGAGCATTTGTAGAAGCACGGACTCTATGTAATGGCATGCAGTGGATTAAAAAGGGAGTGTTTGTGAAAAGGGATGGTCAGGGTTCCAAAAAGGAAAGGATATTTTGTGTGTGTGACTCCATTACAGTAAGAATCTGTCTGCTTTCTGTCCTAATAATGTCAGATATCTCTCTCCATGTTTAAAGTATAAAAGCACTCAAACATCTCTGGATAAAAGATGAAAATATTTTCTTTATAGATTTTTTTGCTGCTGTATAAAGATGAAAAATGAAAATCCTGTCACCTGAGACACAGATGCCATCAAAAATCTTAATGAGATTTTTAACCTAGATAGCTCTATTTTTTTCAGTCAAAAGATAGAAGAAGAAAACAAAACGAAAAAACAACACCCCACAACCCAACAGCAAGAAAACTGCCTGTAACAGGTAGAATAATCACATTGTGTTGCATCAGGTTTGAAACTAGAAGGATGTCAGCCACTTTATTCCTTGAAATAAGGGTTTGCTTTACAGAAGCAAAGTATCATTCGGAATACAGGACTATGCCACTTGTCACTGCGAGTAAATAATTTACAGTGGCAGGGTATGTGCATGATGTGATTGCTGAATGCAGTTTCCTCACCTAAAGGTGTGTGTGGTTCCTGTGTCAGCTGGGACCTTGTAGTCCTTTCTCAGTGTTAGAGGAGGGCAGGCATATTCCCGACTTTGCTATTCTCCCCTTGATATTGAAAATACTAGGTTCAAACATAAATCCCAGGAACAATTTTCTTACTAAAAAATGTGGAGTTAATGTTTTATGAGAAAATGTTGGATTTACCACATTTATAAGGGGCTTTGTTGTCCAATATATCATACTTATTTAGCATCAGTCCAAAAACAGAAATGCATTTTAAGGTACTACAGGTTTAATTAATCTTTTAATTTCTTGCCAAAGGCAACAGTAAACAGAATGGAGTATACTATAAGAGCATATCCCAAAATTCTAGCATATTTCTGTATACAACAAGCTGTCATGACTGTCTAAATACTTTTTCAGTGTCCCCATTAATACATTAAAGCTTATTATCTATCAAAGTTCTGCATGGCTTCCAAGGAAATTAGCAATCCGATTAATACTCTGCATGCTCCTGAGATAATGTTTAAAATAACTCTGTTTGATCATAGTTAATATTCTTCAATACTTGGTCTAATTACATTCTTTGAGATCATGAATTATGCTGATACAGCTTGAATATTATGAGCTTTGTTGCCTTTATGCTTTCAGTGACTTTTCTGTGTTCCTGGATTTCTTTGTCTAGGTAGCAGTATTAGTTTTTATGTGTTTTCTAACAATGTGTCTAAACTTAAAGCTAATGCATTTTAAAATATTTCTGAGTTTTAGTTCTGGGTGAATTTTAGCATTATATGAAGTCCAGAAATATTGTTTTACCCTGTATGTGTTATTACCTTCCCAAAACTATCTCTGTATGTCTCAAGAATAAGGCAAAATAAACTGCAATACAACGATAAACGCTGATAACACATGAGAAACTGCCATCACACCAAAATGATCTAGGGCAGTTTTTAGGTCTAATTTTTTAATAATCCACTTGAAGAAGTGTTTCTTAAAGGAAAATTCCTATAGGTATTGTCTTTGTTCTTTTGTAACATTTCAGGTTAGGTAACCACACGTAGGAATAGCTATGTGCCGCTATCTCCCACAGGACACAGACACCACTGCAGTACCTGTGCATTTTAAAAAGTTACTTTGCTCTTGGTTCTGTAATATTATCTGATGGTGCATTCTGCAGCTTTGACATAGTCTCATACTCAGTACAGCTGAAACTGAGCTTGCTGTGGAAAGTCTGTCGGGAGTTAACTTCATAGACAGTGTGAATTGAAAACCACTCAGGACTGTGGATTCCTCTTTGCGTTACATAACAAACTTCTCAGCCCATTACAAATACTTGCCCTCGTTTATTACGTACTAAAGTGGTTCTTTTCAGACCACGGCACTATCTTTCTGCTACTCTGCCATACCGGTTTATATGTTGATGAAGACAAGGGTTTGTCTGCACTGCACTGAAAAGTGCGCTGTTAGAGGCACAGAGCATTTTTCACACCAGTTTTATGTGGGGAAAGCAACGAGGCATGACAGAAACTATGGTTCTAATCTCCTACGTAGGGAGGGGATAAATGTGTTTACTCTTGTAAAATCACCAGTATGTTTACAGTATGTGTGGTAGAATAGCAACTACTTTCTGCCTTTCTTAAGGTATTCACTTTCTACATAACTGTTGTATAGATGACAGATTAATTTAGTTTTACTATTTTTCCCTACTGTGTAATTTCTGACTAAACAACGGTTTCATGTATGTTCATATGTGTTTTATGGCTTCCTGAAGATTCTTCAGCTTCCATTTAGAATTGGGATTGATACAATCTCAGATGTCAAAACTGAAAAAAAATTATTAATGTAATCTATTGTATAGATCTATAATGCCCAGGATTTTTATTAAATCACATGCTTAAACCTTCTTTTTATGCAACTCTCACTTTGTGATCTATAATGTTTATAAAAAAACCAAAGATGTGTAAATTGAACAGTCTTAATCATCAATACGGAGACAGAGGTGTTACCAAAATTTCTTTTAATTACATGGAAAAACAAATATATTTTTCATTTGTGGTGTAAAATAAAACAACACTGATCACTGCATTTTTGCATTACTATATAAAGGAAAGATCAAACAGAGGGTCATTATAAGGGTCAAATCTGTCTCTCGTCACTTGATCTAATACAGTTTGAACATAATTATAGCAATATTTGGGGAAATAAATAATCAATATATTACCCATAAACTAAAAAACCCTAAACTTTGTGCAACATCTCCTTATTTGGTCTCGTGTTGGTTCTGTTCAGCTAGAAACTCCCTCACACACCCCAGATGAAACTGTCAAGGATGTCTTTTTGAGGGTATGTTATCTTCTCCAATGTTTTAACATTCTTGTATGTTCTGATAATCAAGTTTATACTTTGTCATTCATTACACATTCCTTTTGTGCCTCATTAATCTGATGTTTTCTCCACCATAAAGAGATATTTTTGGCAGAAAGAAAATTAATTTTTATTAATATATATAATGACATTTTGATTGCAGTACTTTCAATGTCTCTCTTTCTTCCTTTTTTCCAAATAGATTTTTCTTTCTCTTTCCTGGATATCAGATTTCAAAAAGACCACTGGAATTCTTTTAATATCAAGGCATATTTGCATTAACATTGCTAATTATTGGATAAATTGTTAACATTAATTATTGCCACACATCTTCATACACATGCAGGCACATACATACAAAGTTAGCAATTTAATATAACCATTCCCATAAATTTGGTTGTTGATAGTCCATTAATCTCAGACAACTCTCTCTGAAGGATTAAAGGTTATGTAGTTATGTATTTACATATATGTGTATAAACATATAAGCACAGACATTATTATGTTTTATACAGGCATGTATTTTTGTATTAGTTGCACAGATATATCTGTCTTTCCTGAGCATGCATTTCATCCAAAGAGTACCATATGTAGTCAATCAAAAATGCAAGGCCTTACCTTTACAATCAGGGCTTGATTTCATAGATCTGTTATATTTCACTTCCACAGCACACTCTGCCCTAAGGTCTGTGATCAGCACTACAGTCAGAGTAGCAGGCATGACCTCTATATATACACAATTCAGTAATAGCAACAAGTGAATACTTAGATTCTTACTTCAGTTCCACATTTATCAAGTGATATTACTCATAAAAAGAGATCCTTCAAGCAAACACTTAATCTGCATTGAATTTGGAGTTATCTTGATGATACACTTGGGGGAAAAAAAAAAAAGGAGCTTATTGTACAACACAGCAAATGAAAATACCCGCAGCCATTGCACGTACCACTCATTCTGTTAACCATGTAATATACATTGTCATTTTGACGTGTAGACTATTTCTCTTCCTCTATCACCTCCATGTCAATCCAATTCACTCATTCTTGCCAATGATGAAATGAAAAAAAAAAAAAAGAAAAAGAAAAGGAAACACGGAAAGATTGTTATCCTAGGTCTGCATTTGCGGAACATTTTAAAGCCAGTTAGATTAACCATTGGGAAGATGTTAGTCTAGATAAGAGAATCCCCACTGGTTTTCTGTCTCCCGTAGACAATGAAATCACATAGTTGTGTCTGTGCCTCTCTGTTTTGGATTGTTCTATTTTAACACATAACAGATTGAGGGCTGCCTACTATTCCTAATTAACTCAAGTTAAACTAATGAGAGAGAGAGGGTGGAGGGAGTGCCAAAAAGAGAAAAGAGATCATGAGTTGGAAGAGATTGAATTACAACTTAAAGGGGATGGAGAAAGGAAAAGAAAAAGGAGGGTGGGGGGAGGACGTGCAGATACAGTTAAACTGAAAAGTGGGGGAGAAGAAGGGCCTGAGAACAGATTTGTCCTTCATTTCCAAGAAAAGGCAAAGATGCCTTGCAAAAGCACCAAACAAATATAATAAATCCATTACTGTACTGAAGTCAGATTCTTGCTTCTTGTGAGGAAATACTTCAGCACCCACTGGAGAACAGCTCAGATTCCAAAACCCAGTTATTGCTCTGCTATCAACAGCTTTCTCCAGCATGTGCCCACAATTTATTGATGTAGTTATTTTTGCCAGCAAAATACCATGTAAAATACTCATGGAAGAAATTGGTCTGTTATTTCTAAGCCTCATACAAATGCCAGAGAAATGTCAGGTTTTGTTGTACTGCACCAAACAAATTTAAATGCATTTTTTCCTGTTCTAGGAGTTAGAAATAGGCACATATGTGTGAAGGTAGATGAAGATAGAACTGAATCGTCCCTGTGTAAAAACAGTCTTATTTTCTCATGAATCTGAGAAATGAATAATTTCTAAATTTTATGTTCATGAACAACAGGTTTTCATTTTGACTTTTCACTTATACTGTTATAAGTGATCTTGTGTGTACTCATCTTTATATAAAATATAATGCATTATTTTCATAGACCTTCACTGGAACATTTCCTATGTAAAAACACAAATGGGAATCTCTAGTGATCTGAAATGTATTCAGTGCTGTCTGATTCTTCACTCACATCGCTGTAACCAGAAGGTTATCTGTGGGGCTTGGCAGCACATCACGTAATAAAATTGCAGTGACCAACTTTAATGTAGAGTAAGTATGAAACAAGAGTTGAGTTTCAGGTGTAGGGATGCTATGCATAATTTCATGTTCAGAGAAGTACCTTTTGCCCCAGCCTCAGTAGAAGACCCTGACCAACAATCCCACATTTCTGTGCCTGGAGCCTCCTTTCTCCCTGTGCAGAGATGGGAACAGAAGCCTGTTGGAGGTAGAGGGGACAATGGGAGTGTGTTTGCTGTAGTTGCAGCTGAGGCTGTAGGGCTTGCCAGAATTAAGACCTTGCCTCTCCAACATGTCTGTCCTCCAGAATCAGACTGGGCAGATGTGTTAGTTTTAGTTGCAATAAAATTAATTTTGCTCGCAATAGCTAGTATGACGTTGTATATTGGATTTGTGCTAAGAATATTGATAACACACTGATATTTTTAGTTGTTGCTGAGGAATGTTTATAACAAGTCAGTACTTTCTCAGTTTCTGATACTTCATCTGTGTTCCCAGCTTCTCCTCTACAAGAAACAGGTTCTCTACAAGAAGCTGTGAGGGTAGACTGCCCAGATAGCTGATCCAAACTGGCTAAAAGGACATTTCATGCCATCAAATGTCATGCTTGGTATATAAGTTTGCGACCTGGCTGAGAGGGAAAATGGCTGCTCAGGAACTGGTTGAACATGTGTTAGCCAGTGTAGCCAGTGGGGGGCAGTTGTACAATTTTATTTTCCTTTCTTTTTTTTTTTTTTTAAGGAAATTGGACTTTTCCACCTCTGAGGTTTATTACAAAGCTTTCTCAGACTTCGAACAAGTCTTTTTTTTTTTTTTTTTTTTTTAATGAAATCAAGGGAAAAGATACTGGGGTTCACCCATGAGTTCTCTTTATCTTTTTCCTCCGTTTCTCTGTTCTATCCTACTGGGGTGAGCGAAAGGCTGTGTGGTACTTGGTTGCTTACAGGGGCTAAATCATGACAGCAGGTTAGATGATGGGTGGTAAAATCTAGGGAAGCAATAAGATAAATGGAGGTGGAAGGGGAGAGCTGGTGATGACAGGGAGGAGGGGAGTCTGGGTGGAGCCACCGCGAGTGAGGTTCAAGGAAAGAAATACAGTGAAGAGAACATGGTGTCAGACCAAGGAACTGGAAGGGGGTGAAGGAGTCAAACTTTCACATTGGAGAAATTAGGAAAATACTGGAAAAGCAACACACAGAGAGTTGGGAGAGGCAGAAAACAGAGTGGGGTTGGGTGAGAGGGATTTTTCATAAGCACGTATGGCAGGGAGAGGAAGGAGAGAAGGAAGCATGATGGGATGCAAGCACTGGGGCTGTAGCTT
>NW_010235511.1:13453-13788 GCF_000690775.1 Eurypyga helias
CATGGCTGTGTGTGCTTGCACATGTGTGCACACATGCCTATGTATGCACTTGCCTCTCTACTGTGTCCTGGCTAAGTGTTGATAAAAGTACTGGCTGGTTCAACAACAGCTGGGGGGCTGTGACAGGTAAGCAGGAAGGAAATAGCGGGCTCATTTTGGCTGGCTGTGGTTATTTGCATCTAACGAGGCCAACTCGTCGCCAGGCTCTGTGCAGATGAAATGAAGCGATGGGCTGAAGCAGGGCAAAGGAGGCGCCGCGTCCTGACAGGCCGAGGTGTGACCTGACGAATCCTAACCACCCCGGACATCTTTGGGAGAGGGAGGGGAGGGATGGC
>NW_010235511.1:13812-17742 GCF_000690775.1 Eurypyga helias
GGTTTGGGCCTGGGGGAGAAGGAGCTGGAGAGGGAGAACGGGAAAGGGGGGCCCTACAGCACCTTGTTTCAGACAACACAAAAGTGAGTTTAATTACAAACTCAGCCAACAGGACACAGAACTTTGCAAAAATGGTTATCTTTGATTTTTTTTTTCATTATCCAATTAATTTTTTTGACACATCCACTTAACATAAGAAAAGTAAGTTCTAAAAATCTCACATCTTCATCTTATTAACAGTAGAGGGTTGGGTTTTTTTGGCAGGGGACTGGATATGTGCTGTGTGGGAGGGACACAAACATTAGTTTTCAAAATACATTCTGCAGCATACCTAAGTGATAAACAGGCTGACTTCTGGGTCCAAAGCGTACGAGTGTATCTTTGCAATCACTAAGTGACTTTGGGCATCCAAATACATTAACATATAGCACTGGCAAACTGGTATGGCTGCATGAGATTGTAAGATGAACATGCTGTTTCTGAAATTTTGGGAACATTCTTTCTGTAGACATGTATATCTGTGTCCAAAAGGGTGAGAAGATTTAGTTAGGTACAAATGTACCTTGCTTGAAATGTTTTATGAGAAGCTGCTGAAATACACTTAGGGATGTTCTGTTTTAACCTGTGCCTAAGTATAGCTGTTGCACAAAACAAAATGAAAAGGAGAATGTGAATTGTAATTTAAAAATCCAAAGTAGTGGAAGGAATATTCTGGTTGCCATTACATAGATCTCCTCATGGAAACTACAGACCAATGGTTACTAGGGTTTAGAAGCAAGCAGTGACAGATTGGAGCAATACGTATGTAGCTACAGGGCCATTATGTTTTTCATCTCCTGATACCATAATTTCCTAAGAAAGCAAATAATAAGAGAAAATTATTACTGAAAAGAATAAGGAGTATATATACTACAGTTTATTGCCCTTACTAATGCAAAACCAGTAAAAGATACTTCTGCTAGGTAGGGTAGATTTGACTTTTACCTTATAGTGATGTTTCAAAAATACAAGATAAATAAGTTGTAAACTAGGTAGGTTTAAGCCTCTGCATTTCACTGTACAAATATAACACTAGGGATTAATATTTTACAGAATTCATGTTATAGTTCACATGCAGTTCTGTTTGGAGTCAAAGGCAGTCAACTGGATGCAGGATGCCAGAAAGGCAACAGTTTTACTATTTTTATACTTGATTATCTGGAACATAATGCATCTGTGCTCATGCCAATATTCTTTCTTTTTGCACTGAAAGACACACAAGTTAGAAATCTGTGGCTCCCAATAATTATTAAGAACACACTGAGATTTTTAAAGACAAAAGAAGAAACAGTTTGTCTCTGGTTTTGTGAGTTTTAACTAGCAGACCCTACTGTATTGCACCTGCATGCATACACAAGTAAATGAGAAATATCAAATTTACAAAGTTGTAAATTAACTTATTTTTCTGAAATGGGTCTTCTACAGTGTATAATTGCCTTTTCCCCCCTTATCAGACCTTTATGCACATTTATATATCCAGCTGAGCATTTTCTGTCACCTGAAAAATTGTATACATGAGAAAACAGAAGAAAAAAAGGAAAAATTATGACAATTTGGCTGAAGACCAGCACAAAGAGGCAAAACCTGTTACATACCTACACTGCACTGTATATTTACACAAAGCTAATGCAGAGAGTCGTCTCTCACCAGACTAGACTAGTGTATCCCTCTCTGACTAAATGAAGCTGTAACAGACTGCTCCGGCTATGGGTATCCTGACACAAAAGTCTGCCAGAAATGCAGGCTTCAACCACTGTGGGACTTAGGAAACATAAAGTGCCATAGGATTAGGCATCAAGTGTTTGGTCTCTCCAGCTCTCAGAAAGGCTCTAAGTGTGTTATCCTGTGGGTCAAGTTCAGGGAGGACAGAGGATTTGGCATATAAGGAAGGGGGATAGCCCCAGCTTGCACCTTCTGTTTGTTGGAATAGTTGGCTAAAATGAGAGTTAGATGAGTCTGTCCTTTCCCAGACTGACACAGTAATGGGAATGATTGCAGCAAAATAAATAACAACATTTTGGAGAACAAAACTTCTCCCAAAATATATAGAAGAAACTTCCAAATATAAACTTAAACAAAGTAAATTCATGCCAAAAAGACAAAAAAAAAAAAAAAAAAAAAAAAAAAAAAAAAAAAAAAAAAAAAAAGAATAAAATGTACTTTTGGTGTAATCCTAATCTAGAAAAAAAAGAAAGTCATATCACATAGTGTAAATAATAAGAAACTACATTCAGATTGCTGGTATATTGTTGGTATCAATGAAGTTATGCCAGTTAAAAACTTTCTATCACACTTACTGGTAAGAGTCCTTCATTACAGCTTGAATTCTGATGATTAATATAGAATTATGCATTCTTCTCTTTTATATCAATGTATTATATTAAAATTTGTGTAATTATCTTCAAGTAATTCAAACTAAATTTGTTCTTTTGAGAAGCATGAAAAGGCAAGCCATTTATAATGTTTGCTGCATAATACTTGTCATAGACTTCTGGATTAGATTTTTCTTTCAAAAGGCAATACATATTCTAATGGTATTAAAAGTTTCTCTGGAAATCTGTATAAAAAATCACTTGCAACATGTACCCTATTCCATTGTAAGAAAAGTTCCATAGATATTGTGATTACTCAGCAATCGTATTTACTTTGGGTTTTATATTTACTAAAAATAGCATCATTCTGAAAACCCTGTATGTAGGAACTCAGTGGGTCTGTATGAGTAGGCATCTCCCTGAGACTTCAGAGACCATGAAAAATCCACTGTGAGAGGTGTGCGCTATCCAATGTAGCGTTTCATAACTGCTGAGGGTATGCAGATAAAAAAATCTAAACTTCCTTTTTAAAATAATTGTGGCGTGGATTAGTTACTGGATCACAAGGGGTTCCATTTTGATGCCACAAGCCACGTTTTGTTTTCTACCACTGTATGCTACCAGGAATTTCCTCTAGTGTTCTTCATGTGAGAAAGAATGAATTACCATACACACAGGAAGGAAGCTTTTGAGCCAGTCATCCAGGCAGCTCTATAGCAGCCAACACACCAGGGGCAGACTGAAGGCAAGAGAGAGGTATAAACCACTTTCTTGATCTTGAAAACAATCCTTCTGAGCATCTTGATGAGCTTTTGTCACTGAGGTTGTCAAGGCATTAGTGACCAGAGAGATCTGAACACACCAGAACAATCAGCCATTTTAGCAGACAACTCTATCAATTCTGTATGTGCTACATAAATTAGGTTATAAATATTACTATGACTACCCTACCCAGTTGCACATGCATCAGACACCTGAATGATGTAGCCTTTGGCGACCCATCCCCACATTTTAGGTCTGTGCATTGCAGGTAAGCGCCTTCCTACAACTTTCTTTTTCTAGCCTTGGAGCATGGAAAGCTCTAAAATAGTTATCAGCACTCAACATGGACTTATGCTGGAAGCTGATGTCATGCCAGCTTTACATCAGTACAAGTCAATGAGTTTAGACATTACTGTTAAACTACTCCAGCAGTGGAACAAGGTCAGGCCTTTAGAATGAGAAGGGATTTACATTTTAGGTGTGGGTTTTTTTTCTATTTGGATTGCATGTGTTTTCAGAGTTTGCAAATATTTTAACACCGTTTGTGTCTCCATTATTTCTAACGTGGATGCCTGGGAAACATAAATGTGGTGCTCAAAATATGCTCACAAAAGCTGAATATCTCACAGTAAATATGCAGTCTGCAGAGGGGAAGCAGTATGTTAACATATGGAGGAATTGCCATATTATTCATCACCTTTTGACTCAATCATTTGCAGATCAGTGGAGGATGAAGGAATGTTTGGCACTTTTCCATCAGTTTTGGTCTTCATTCTGCTGTAAAATGTATTAGCAGTTGTCGTGGTTTAACTCCGGC
>NW_010235512.1:0-3424 GCF_000690775.1 Eurypyga helias
GGCGGAGGGCCCGGTGGGCCGCGGCGGAGCCGGCGTGTAAGGGAGCCCGTTCTCCGGACCCGCCGGCGCGGGTTACCGCTTGGGAAACGCGCGTCCCGCCCGCGCTCCCCCCGCTACGTGCGGAGTTAACTTTGAAGAAGGCGCAGCCTCTCCCAGCCTTGGTAAAAGCGAGGGCGAGGGATCCGCTTCTTCCTCTGGCGAATTCGGATGTGCCCGGTGCTTTGTGGCGTTGCGGGAAAGCTCAGGAGGCCAAGGCACCTCCAGGCCTCGGATCCGGCCGTGAGCACGAGTACGGGCTGAAAGCCACGCACTGGGGGTGCGAGTAGTTACTTCGTAGTAACTCTTCATGGGCGTAAAGGTAGTAGGTGGGTAGGTTTTGAGTTAATAAACAGAGGAATGTGGGTCACAGGAAAGCAAAGGTAAAAGAGTTCAAAGTCACAAAATACTGATTTGCTTTTTAGGCTGAGAGGTGTTGAGAGTAACTACTACAGATTAAAAATAATAAGCGTGCTGTTCTTATTTTTTAAATTGGTGTGCTATAAAAATCAGTTCTGGTGTTAACACACCACGGTAACTTTTCAGAATGCCTGTATGATCTTCATCCCAGCCTAACGATGGTTTGGTATCTAGATTGGGCCTTCTGCTTGCTCCTAGTTGTAGCTTCTACTGTTAAACCCTTTATTTTGTAGTCAGGCTATTTTGTGCACAAGGTTTTTCTTTTTTTTGCACAGATCAGTGTGCAGGGTAACGACCTATATTTTTTTTTACTCATGGATATTTCACATGTCCAAAGGGGTAGGTTGGTGATAAGCACTTAGATGCTTATAAAGTAGGTCTTGAGCCAGTTTGCAGATAATGCAAAAGTCACTGAAGTGAATGAGAAGGGAGGTGATTAAATGGTACGATTTTAGGGAGATACTAATGCCTCAGATGCGTCCAAATCATAGTGTTGCAGTGCTGAGTGTTGTCAAAATTGCAGAGAAAATGCTGACTTACATGGTTTTTATGAAAAACCATGTCAGTATCAGGACACAGCTACTACAGCATCAGTAACCTGGGAGTGTGTTTCGCAGAAACCAAATAGCAACTATTATCATACCTTCTCTCTGTGGTTTTAACTGAATGAAACAGTAATTTTAAAGTCATCACTACTCGTTGTTATTTTAATTAGTTAACTCCATGTTGCTGCTAACATTCTTAAAACCAAATTGTTTAAAACCTTGTACAAGACTATTTGCTGCAAAACACAAATTCTGAGAAGTTTATACACTGTTCAGTAAGAGTCTTGAATTTTTATTGTACAACTTGCTAACTACTCAGCTTAACTTTAGCTTCTGTGTTCCTGAAGGTATTTTCAAGTGGGGTGTTCTTGGTGATTTTTAGTCAAGAGCTCTGAATTTGTAATTTCGTGTCATTTAGCAATAGCATTCCAGAGTTTTTAGATTAGTACTTAAAGATGACAGATACAGTAAGCTTCTGAAGTTGTAACACAGGATTTGAGGCTTCTTTTTTTAAAAAAATTGTGATAGGAGGGGGAGTAGAGGGGACTAATAACAGAAAATGACTACTGGAAAATTCCATTCTGTCTGGTGGAAACTAAATTTCACAACGATTATTTTCATTGGGCTTGAAATTTAATTTTACTTCAGTATAATGGAAACTGAGATACTTTAAGTGAATATAACTATTTCTATATTGACTGAAAGAAAACTCTGTAGTGTGTCCTTTCAGATGTTTAGAGTGCTTTGTGTTTTAATTTCATAAAATACGACTTTTTCAGGTGAAACTTGGAAGGTACTGGCATCTGAGGAGAGAGTGCCTGTTCTTTGCAGGAAGCAAGCAACCTGTTGCATGTACAGTGATACTAAAAAGGAAGTTCAGCCTTGTTTTTACTGAGTTTTTCCCAGACCAATGACCAAGTCCATTTGAGACCCTTGGAGACTTTAGTTTTAATACAACTTAGGTTAAAAAAAAAAAAATCTTGTTTATATCTTAATATTTTTTTTCTTCTTTCTTACAGTTTGATCTGATACCAAAATTAAGTGCTTTAAAAAAAAAACCTTGTTTGGGGTGTTGTTCCTGAGTCTATGGCTTGAAAATATAATTCTTCTGAATGAGGTGGTGTGAGTTTGAGAAGGTTTTATTGGCTTTGCATCTAAGTGGAAAATAACCTGTTTCCTAATTGCAGCATAATAAAATGTCGCTTGTTAAATCAGTACTAAAAGCTGATTTATTTTTCCAGTAGTGATGGAGTGCTAATGGTTTAATTTATTGAAATGTAACTGAGAGGATAATTCTATTGAATCCCCTTGTTTCTCGATAGGATCTGTGGCCAGGGTTGTCTATAGCTAGTTTGGTATCTCCACTAGCATTTTGAGCAGCTGTGGATGCCCCATCCCTGGATGTCTTCAAAGCCAGGCTGGACAAGGCTTGGAGCAACCTGGTCTAGTGGAAGGTGTCCCTGCCCATGGCAGGGGGGTTGGAACTAGATGGGCTTTAAGGTTCCTTCCAACCCAAACCATTCTGTGATTCTGTGATCATAAATTTCATTATGATGTTATATAGCCTTGTTATCCATCCATCCTCAGACGTTGAGTCTTCTGGATAGCTTCATTAAATTTGATAAAGTGGCTAGAGTTCTGAAAGATAAGAAATCCTGAATGCTTTCTGGAAATGGGAAGCTGGGTGAATGCAGGAGCGAGACGTTAATTCCATGCGTGAGCTGTTGTGGAAGCTCAGCAGTGGCTTGTTGGCCCGCAGTTACCAAGGTACAGCAGCGCTGCCCCTGTCCCATGGGGTGAGTCTTTTCCAGGGACAGGTAAAGGGATGTTAGACAGGAAGCTAACAGGGTTCTTGGCTCGGAAGGAAGGCGGTGTTATAGGATGCATAGACTACATGTAGGTAGGGTAGGTGGCAGATGGCTGAATTATTCAGGTGAGAGAATGCATGGTGGTGTGGTTTTAATCCCAGCCAGCAACAAAGCACCACCCAGCTGCTGGCTCACCTCCCTCCCCCCTCCTCCAGTGGAGAGGAGAACTGGAGGAAAAGGCAAGGAAACTCATAGGCTGAGATAAGAACAATTTAATAATTGAATAGAAATTAATAATACTACTGATACTACTAATTAATTTACTTTCATTACATATTAAATAAAATAATACAATTGTTGACTATCTGCCAACTGATGCCCATCCAGGTCCTGAGCAGTGAGAGCCAGAGATCGATCGCACCGGAGTCAGAGCGAGCCGCACGAGTGAGTGAGAGGCAGAGACAACCAGCCTCGCCCCCAATCCACCCCCAGCTTACATACTGAGTAGGACAGTTTAAGGCATGAAATGTCCCTTTGGTCAGTTGGGGTCAGCTGTCCAGGCTGTGTCCAGCCTATTGTAGTGAAAAAGTGGGGGACACAGGGCAGGATCAGAAG